>NW_022147208.1:1702717-1711979 GCF_002938485.1 Sitophilus oryzae
GGTATGAGTTTTTAATAATAATAATAAAGCACTAAATAGATAAATTTCTGAAATGACAACTTCATTTGACAGTTATCTTTTATCTTGACTGGTGCTCATAAGTAAATACAGGGCCATAAGAAAGGAGAAATATTTAAAAAGAAATCGGCGATAACTCGTAAACGGGCTAATCAAAAATATCTAAAGTTATTCTTTTGAATGTGGGTTTTAGTGCTCTTCAAGAAACCTAAATAGAATTATTCTCTAAAATAATTAGGGAAGCCAATAATTGACCCCATTAAACTGGACATGGGATTTCCTATGTCCCGCTCAACGATGCAACACCGGTATAACATAAATTAGGATTGATTGGCGTATTCAATTGTTTTTAGTCACTACCGGTACTTTATTCAATAGATTTGTACTTTATTCGATAGAAAATGACACTCTGAATAGAATGACATATCATAAATATGTCAAGTTTTGACATTTTCGCTTACAAAAAAATTGTACTTCAAATTTCAATCTAGTGCCATGTGCCATGGCTGTGTTAAAAACACTAATTTTTAATCAGGGATCCTTGGAAAAATAGATTTGATTATCTACTGTTTTTCGTGTCTTGTCCCTGGCTGGTTAAAAGATGCCCAAATCATTTTTTTAATCATATCTCAATTTTTTTCAAAAGGAACAAGGGTGGCTCATTAGTTATTTGTTTTAAAATCATTTATTTTGTTTAACTAAAAATAGTTCTTGCTCAAAAATTGACCAAAAATACTAATTTTGAATGAAAAATATATCTTGAATTTATTTCATATCTATTAATTTTTTAATAAGAAAACTGTATTGTCTGTCAATATATTTAATCAAGGCATGATAAAAAGTTGATTATGACACTGACAAGGGAATTATTTACAAATTGTAATGATTAATATCTATGTTCACAGTTAAAATGAAAGCACTGTATATTATGCATAATGTATATGTATGATGTAACAACTATTTTGTTATTTTTAAAATATTATACAGTGTGTCCGGAAATTAATGCAACAAAATTTGGTCATAGATTCTTGGAAATAAAATAGGTGACCCGTATTTTTTATTTTTGGCCAGTGGTCCCCCTTTATTTACCCCCTGAACTGCCCCCAAAAAAGAGTTTTTTTTAATACTCTCAGGCCCTGTTGGACGAAAAATATTTAATTTTGGCATTGACGTTGTTCGATTCTGCATTGTTCCGCAGCTACAGGGTGTTGTCTTAATAATCTTTCGACTTATTATAATATCCTTCCAAGTACTTTTAGTGATTCGTATGAAATTTTGAGGATAAAAATTGTTATACGTGCTACATATTTTAATGCTAAAAAGTGTCGATAAATTCATCAGGAACGTGCATATGGGTTATCACTGGACTATTTAAAAAAAAATCATGTGCGCCACTGACTTTTTTTCTTTTGATATCAAAATCGTGTAGGCCGTTTAATGCCAATTAAAACTTATCTCTTGATATTTTGTCGAATTTTGCCTCCTTGATGAAATAAACGCAATTTTATTAATCACAATTAATAAAATTAAAATAAAAATAAAATTAATAAATTATATATTTCACCTAATTTATTATAAATAAAAAATAGTTTATATAAAGAAATAATAGAATATAAGCTTCTTTACTTACAACCATTTTTGTTTTCTTTTTGAAAGTGAATTTTCTACACTGGTTAGTTCTTTTATAACTTGAAACACTTTTATTTAATTTTAACAGTGAATATTATTATTTTCAGGCCTATCTTCTATACACTTTCATGGTCATATATTTCTCTTGTCTAGCGAAACCTGATTATGCTGCAATGTTCAATTTTGTTATTAGTCCCATTAGAAAATAAAATACTGCATTTTTTCTCTACAAAATTACATAACATGATTTATTGTGCTGATGGAGCTGCAAAATATCAATAAATATTTTGAAATTAAAGTACCTTTGTATAAATCAAATGTGAGGACAGTTTTAGTGTTATTACGTTGAATTAAAAAAGAAAATGAATTTACAATTTGTGATTTTTTAAAAAGTATAGAAAAGTTAATCTTAAAATGCCATATTTTAAAAAATATTGGTATTATTTTGACATATAAAATGAGTTATTTTAAAATTTAGTAATATTCCCCTGTATATTTTATAAAAAACATGGAAGTGAAAACTACATAACACTTGAAAAAGAAGAAGATATGAAGAAAGATATAAAGAAAGATATGAAGCTAATTTTACAACCCTGTATTTTTTGGGGCACAATCCTGAAAAAAATATATACCAGAGCCTAGGGCTTAACTGCTCACCTGAATTAGTTAAATCCGGCAACGTTATCACAGAGTCATTCAGAGCAGGAATAGTTATGTTTCAGATATCAACCAAATTTTACTATCATCACAAAAACAACATAATTAAGCAAAAGGTGGTCAAAGTTGTATTTCAAAGATTCTTGTCATATTTTTGGTCTACAAATACAAAACATTATTAATTTTCTTACTCCTCAATTATTAAAATATAGCTGATCCTCAAAGAAAGTTAATATCTGACTCGAAAGTTTATAAACAGCAAATGTCCATCTACTTTTAAATATTATTACTATTAGTTATTATTACTATTATTCCAACCTACAGCAATTTCAAATAAAAATAATTGGATCTAAGATAATTACAAAAAAACTAATTATAAAAAATTTAACATCCTGTAACTCTTTAAAACTTATGGATTTACAATCTTTCTTATAGGAACTTTTTTCATATTTTTTGATGAGGAATCAATGAGTACTTATTTAAAACTTTCGCAAGTTAATGATATTAAAATTTTTTAAATGTTGTGATTAGACGTGGTTTGATAAAGGCAAATTAATAAAATTGCTCGTAAAATTGCGTTTTCCGAAGGAAGCCGAAATCGATAAAATATCAAGAAACAACTTTTAATCGGCATTAAACTACTTATACTATTTCGCTAACAAGAGAAAAAAATCAGTGGCGTACAGGCTTTTTTTAGAAAAATATTACAGTGATAACCCATATGCACGTCGCTGGTGAATACGTGGACACTTTTTTCGCTTTAAAATATGTCGCATTTATAGTAACTTTTACCCTCAAAATTTCATTCGAAACGCTAAAAGTACTTGGTAGAAGTTTATAATAAACAGAAAAATTATTAAAACTTAATACCCTGTAGCTACGAAACAAAGCAGAATCGGACTTATGCTGATATGAAAAATAAATCTTATTTTTATGTAAGGAATATCCCCATGAGAGATGGCACATGTTTTTTGAAACACCCTATACAGGGTGTCCCAGAAATAAGTGCAAATATTTTAACTGGTAGTATAGTTCAACCCCCGAAACACACCTATGAGGTTTTTTTTGCGAAAAAAAAATTTGAAAATTCGAAATTTTTTGAAAATTTTTTTAGTTTTTAGTTAAAAAACATAATTTCTTGATAATATGGAAACATAGGTATTAGATTAAATTTTTAAGAAAGAAAATTCAGAAAAGATCCAGTGGTTCCCAAAATTTTAGCAAAAAAATTTTTTTTTGAAATTTTCAAAGTAAAATAAGTCCGTTATTTTGGGCTTATTTGAAAAACGATAAAGAGAAAATATGTTTCTTATGTTATCGAGATCTACCACCCCTTAAAATACTTGCACTTATTTCCGGGACACCCTGTATATTTCCATCGGCCACACACCCGCTTTACCCGACCCCTGAGAGCGACCCGAACAGTTCAGCGTAATAGCACAGATTATACAGATTATAAACTTTGTTTTTTCTTTATTGTTTTTCGTGGTTTCAATTTTCGGAATCGGGCACTAGTTAGGTTACTAGTTTGCGCACATAGCACGCCCACTTATGGCCTCTAAAATTGTGCACAGCACATAACCGGCACAGTTATTAGAGAGATATCGTAAAACCGAATAGCGTCATGCAGTATTTACGCGTACCTTATCATGGTTACAATATGCGCGAGTCAATTTTTAACGCAACATCCGCTAATAACCTTACCGCCTCACGTAATTTGCGGATCAATTACACCAAGCGCTATTTCTAAATAACGTTTCAAAATTGCTTAAATGGGCATGTGCGGGTATTTGACAACTGGGGCCGGCCGGCGCGCGGCGAGATCTTTTATTTTAGGTTATATTTGAATTGTTTTGAATTATTACTTTAGTTTTATTAGGTAATTTGATATTTAAGTAGGTGGGATTAGTTTTAATTAAATAAATATGGCCCAAAATATGGATTCCATCTCTTCCAATATTAAAGAACCTTTAAAGAGGCTTAGGTTTACAGCAGATGACGACTTAGCCCTTCTAAGAGAATTTGTTGCTTGTTGCCCTAAACCCACTGGCAGACATTGAACAATAAAGCACTGGAAATAAGCACTTTAGCCCTTTAGTTTTAAAATACCTAGTAAATAAAACAATTTCAAAGTTTTAAATTCAAAGTTTGGTTAAGTTTAAATAGCGGACGCGTCGCGAACAGAATAACACCTGGCCTTATTAACGTCCATGCAGGCTATTCGGTTTAGCGATATCTCTCTATTGCGCTGTTTATTGTTATTTTATAAGAATTTATTTTTGCGGACAGGAAATTTTACTCGTTTGCACATTGTCATAAAAAACAATTTTCGTACCACGAATTAGGGACAAGATTTTTATCTGTATACTTATAGGATACCTAAGCTGTGGTAATAGACTCTTAAATAGATATGCGGTTCTACTTAAAATAAGCACATTGTCAGCCATTTCCATTTAAACAGGAAGTTAACGCTAACTTCTAACCTTTTTTTATATAAAACAACTGTTTTAAAGCTGTTCACACACAGAAATTCAATTTACCGCCTTTGGAGTGGTAGATGGGGCTGTAGGTAAAAATTGTTTAGTTGTATTGTGGATGTTAGCATATTTTTTTAAATACAAATATCAATTCTACTTAAACTACTACTACTACTACTTCACTAAAGATCAATTCTTTACTTTATTTCAGTTATCGCTTCGTTTAAACAACTATTCAAGATAACTAAAACCTATCGTGCTGGATTTTATAGAGGAGGCTCGCCTACCAATCTGAAAAAATCTCGAAATAAAAACAATCGATATCAAAAATGAGTACCCTGTAGTTGAAGTAGAAATACTTCGTCCAGTTATAGATGACGATGATGGTATGATTCAAACCAAAGAAACTTGTGTTGGTACCGAAGACGAAGATTTATCAACTAGTCCACAAAATAACAAAGAAACTAGAGAAGAAACTCCTCTAAGTGATAGTAGTTCGTCAATTAAGATTGAAATTGGAACGAGAAGAACGGAAAAGCAGAAACATCTTTCTCCAGACTCTTTAGAGGATGTGACGATCACTACTCTTATAACATTCGTAAAATAAAACAACAACGATACGGAGAACGTCATCATAAACACTCCAAAGAAACACTTTTTGTTTTTGGCCTTAAATTCTGACAAAATAGATTCAAAGTCGATAAGGGAAAAATTGTTTCAAAATTTTCCATCAGTTGATCAGGATGTTCTGGAGGAGTTGTCTGGTCAGAGTAATATATATAAGGGTATAGTAGATATATTGTTGATCAATACCGATGAAGGTGATGTCAGAGGCGAATTGATGGAAGCACTTGAGAACTGCAATTTTATTGAAGTAAATTAACATATTTTTTATGAACGTATTAGGTATGTTTTGTTAGAAACTATTTTAGTTTTCTATTTAACGAATTAACTAATTACTTTTGAATTTTAGTGAAATTTAATAACGCAAAAATAATAGAAATTAACACTGCATAATGTAGGTTTATTTTATAATTAATATTTTTTAATACGAATATATAATTTTTTTATAAAATTTCTACAGTGTTGCAGAAAAGTCTGCAAAACATATCTACTCATAATTTTTTAGATAAACAAAAATTTAACTGCGATACGTAATTTCACCTGTTCTGATAATAAAAAATGATGCTTAAGGTACGTTCTTACTGACACTGTATTTATTTATTACAGCGCAAAGGGGAGGCCTTTTCGGGTAACGGCTACCGCCAAGAAACGAAAAAGTACCGAACAAAAAATCCGGACATTTCCAACGTGGCGACACAAACAAAAAAGCTAAACAAACTTTTTACTCCGAAAAGGCTAATAGTCAAGCAGCTGAAGCATTCTAACCAAAAATGGGAAACCCATGTATTTTATGTATTTTATGTATTTTATGTATTTTATGTATTTTATGTATTTTATGTATTTTATGTATTTTATGTATTTTATGTATTTTATGTATTTTATGTATTTTATGTATTTTATGTATTTTATGTATTTTATGTATTTTATGTATTTTATGTATTTTATGTATTTTATGTATTTTATGTATTTTATGTATTTTATGTATTTTATGTATTTTATGTATTTTATGTATTTTTATGTATTTTATGTATTTTATGTATTTTATGTATTTTATGTATTTTATGTATTTTATGTATTTTATGTATTTTATGTATTTTATGTATTTTATGTATTTTATGTATTTTATGTATTTTATGTATTTTATGTATTTTATGTATTTTATGTATTTATGTATTTTATGTATTTTATGTATTTTATGTATTTTATGTATTTTATGTATTTTATGTATTTTATGTATTTTATGTATTTTATGTATTTTTATGTATTTTATGTATTTTATGTATTTTATGTATTTTATGTATTTTATGTATTTTATGTATTTTATGTATTTTATGTATTTTATGTATTTTATGTATTTTATGTATTTTATGTATTTTATATATTTTATGCGCTGGTAATTGCACTTCTCTGGAAGATATCCAGATATCCAGCGCCGACACACAACTTATAAACATAAGTTGGTGTCGGATATGCTGGATGAATTCCAGAAAAGCATTGCTGCCATTAAGGAGGAAGTGGTGGTTGTGGGAACGGTGGAGGTGACAGCAGTCCGGCAGATCTCCAGTATTGCTAATAGAATCGAACATCGCCAGATTAGTACCTTCTACACAAGCTTGGTACGTAACCATTTGAATTACTTTGGTTTGTACTTTTGTAACAACTCAAATCGAGTTATGAAGCTTGTGGAGAAGGTCCAGTACGAGGGACCTGCCGCATTACCGCCGCCAAAAAATCCGGACAACACTTCCAACGTGGCGACACTAACATCGGCAGGTTCTATTCGGCATTTTATGTATTTTATGTATTTTATGTATTTTATGTATTTTATGTATTTTATGTATTTTATGTATTTTATGTATTTTATGTATTTTATGTATTTTATGTATTTTATGTATTTTATGTATTTTATGTATTTTATGTATTTTATGTATTTTATGTATTTTATGTATTTTATGTATTTTATGTATTTTATGTATTTTATGTATTTTATGTATTTTATGTATTTTATGTATTTTATGTATTTTATGTATTTTATGTATTTTATGTATTTTATGTATTTTATGTATTTTATGTATTTTTATGTATTTTATGTATTTTATGTATTTTATGTATTTTATGTATTTTATGTATTTTATGTATTTTATGTATTTTATGTATTTTATGTATTTTATGTATTTTATGTATTTTATGTATTTTATGTATTTTATGTATTTTATGTATTTTATGTATTTTATGTATTTTATGTATTTTATGTATTTTATGTATTTTATGTATTTTATGTATTTTATGTATTTTATGTATTTTATGTATTTTATGTTGTATTTTATGTATTTTATGTATTTTATGTATTTTATGTATTTTATGTATTTTATGTATTTTATGTATTTTATGTATTTTATGTATTTTATGTATTTTATGTATTTTATGTATTTTATGTATTTTATGTATTTTATGCATTTTTATGTATTTTATGTTGCAAAGTTGACTAAATGATTTCAAACTTTTCCATAAGTCGATAAGGATGTTCTGGAAGCGCTGTCGACTGGTCACAATAATATTATTTATAAGGATAGTAGATATATTGTTGATAAATACCGATGAAGGTGATGTCAGAGGCGAATTGATGGAACCACTTGAGAACTGCAATTTTATTAAAGTAAGTTAAGATATTTTTTATGATCGTATTATAAAATGTTTTGTTAGAAAAAACTATTTTAGTTTTCTAGATACCGAATTAACTAATTACTTTTGAATTTTATTGAAATTTAATAACGTAAAAATAAATAGAAATTAACACTGCATAATGTAGGTTTATTTTATAATTAATATTTTTTAAAACTAATATATTCTTTTACAGTGTTGCAGAAAAGTTTGCAACACATATCTACTCATCATTTTTTATTAGATAAACAAAAACTTAACTGCGATACATAATTTCATTAGTTCTGATAATAAAAAAAATTGATGCGTACCGGGTGGCCAACTAAGAATGGACGTCGGCTGTATCTCAGAAACTACTTATCGTATAACTCTGGAAAAAAAAATTCTAATAAGTAAATCGACCAAGCGAAATCGCTGGAAATTATTTTCAAGTTCCAAAAATGTCCGCTAGACGGCGTTTCTCTAATAGCCATTCAGAAAACTGTTTGACATCATAACAGATATTGCGCTTTTGCATAAAAAATTTAAATAGTAGGTTATTTTTTTGCACAGTAGGTTATTTTTTTGCATATTTGCACAGTTAAATAGAGCACTAAGCCTAACATGACTTGTTCTCTTAATATCTCCGGTCCAAGAGAATATAGCAAGTTGCGGTTTGCGCTGATATTTTGGAAATTTTGTGCTCTATTTAACTGTGCAAAGAGACATATAGCCTCTTATTTGATTTTTTTTATGCAAAAGCGCAATATCTGTTATCATGTTAAACAGCGCCCTCTAGCTACCACGAAAAAAATTATGGCAACAAAATTTATACTGGAGATCGTTAAGGAAGAAAGGCTCTTTTAAACGAGCCATAGTTTGTATAAATCAGCTAACCCAAACCAGAGTTATTCTTATTTTAATAAAAGCAAGTATAACCTTCCCCCACCACTTTTTTTTATAGAGCAAAACACTCTACCGGGTGCGTCTCAAAAGTGGCTCTCCCCTATAACTTCTATATTTTTTCAGATAAATAGACGAGATTTGGTATGTTAGTATATGACATAAATTAGGATTGATTGGTGTATTCAATTGTTTTTGGTCACTTCCGGTTTTACCGGAAATGACTACAACTTTTGATTTTTAAATGGCACCCTCGGTATTTTTTTTCTTTATTCGATAGAAAATGACATTCTGAATAGAATGACATATCATAT
>NW_022147209.1:0-4015 GCF_002938485.1 Sitophilus oryzae
AGTGTAGCGCTTTTTTTATTAGAAATGTCACATTTTTGCTACTGGTATCAAGCTGACATAAACAGTTTTCAGATAACGCCAATTAATTACTTATTTTATTAAAATTGATAAAAGCTGTTGCCTTTTCTGTAATGGACGTTCGAAAAGAATGTAAAAAGAACTGTTTTTTCTTTTTTGCACTTAATTAAACCTAAGTAATATTAGTTTATGGCAATTTATTTGAAGGCAACAAAAATAGTATTTTTACATTTTTGCTTGTCACTCTTTAGGACTTTTAACTACTTTCCCTTTCAAATCGTCTTAAACAGCATGACGATACTTGTTGTTTAAAGTATATTGCATATAAATTAATTGCCACTGGCTGCCGCGAATTGCCGCCGGATCTTATACCGGGTGGTTAAAGATTGACTTTTTGCCTTAAAATAAAAGTAACTTATTTTTTCCTCTTTGTGTCAACTTATTTCCTGGACACACTGTATATCAATTGACAATAAAATTGTATTTATAGAATGAAACAACTGTCTCTTTTATTTTTTCAACATTTAAATAAATTTGGCATCTTCAATATGAAAAAACATGTACATATGTGCAAACATAATCTGTATACCTGTCCGAATAGTTAGAGCTTAAAATGCAAATCACACGAACTGGGCCCAATTTTTTTAATACATATTACATTAAGTTTTTTATATACATTTAATTAGCATTTGTTATCAATTTCTATTAAAAAAGGTGCAGTCAAGCTATATCTAGATATCTAACAGTTATGACCGCGCAGCTAATTAAGGGGAACCACTGTGCTATGGTTCAAAATAAGAAACCAAGATCCCAAATTGGACCAATGACTTAAAATTTTTATTCTTTATTTTTTTCCAACCAAATAGATTTTTAAGGTGTTTCAAAACAAATATATGCGCTTTTGACACTTTCTAATGATGGCATATATTTTTTGGAATAAATTGGGTCATAGAGATTTTTTTAAAAAACATATTTGCTTAAGTGGTTCAATTTTCCCCTATTTTCCATTATTTAGTCAACCCTTATTTTCCAAAGAGACGAATCTCCAGCCAGAGATCGTCATCGCGACTTTCCCGAATTAAAATATTTACATCTCATCTCTCGCTGATTACATTTCCGATTCTGAAATTAATTTCGCCCGGAGACGGACGGATTGCGAGATGCAAAATCACGGGCGCGCCTCCGGAACCCGCGCTAAATTATTTTCCCTCGGCGGCGGCCCCAGTTTACTTTGTGTCCGTCCCCGAAAATACTCAATCATTCATGGAAATGACGGATTTTAATGTTACAAAAGTTTTAATTCGCGACGAGAAGGCGGAATGGCATTAGAAAACTCGTAAAGAGCGGGCGATGACAGAGCGAGGAGGAGAGGGGAGGGTGGTAAGAGAACAGAAACTTCGTTTGTATGAGCAGGGCGAGACGACTAGGGAAATTTACGATTTTTGTATTAAAATTTAACAAAAGAATATTTGTTTCCTTAATAAAAGTTGAAGAGTTTTGTAAAATCTATCAAAAAACTGATAATATATAGAGTGTGCCATTTAAAAAATTTTAGATTTTTTAATTTTAAATTAATTGAAATTCATAAATATATTTGTAGCATCCTTTGAATAAGAAGAATAAGGAAGGAGCATAATGCTATCTATGTATTCATACATGGTGGGCGGAAAAAGCTCTCTAGGGTGGGGATCCTTGACAGTTCTGTTTGACGATTCATTTGACACATTTGAATTTGATTTGAAATTTTGTGGATTTGTCAGTCTTTACGGAGCTTATTTTATGTTATTTATTATTTATTCTACTACTGATAGTTGTATAAAGGTAGTAAATCTAGATGGAAATTGTGGCAGAACTTAAATTAACAGTGACACTATCACGATTTATCGAAAAAGACTCTAAAATAGTTGGTTGTGTAGCGTGCGGTAGATATCGGCAAAAATCGAGTGAAATAATGGAACAACTTTTCGCTATAAGTGACTATATAATATACATACGTGTAGTAAACCGATCATTTATGAAATTCATTTAAATTAACTAATTATATATTTTTTCTTGCATTTTTGCTTTTATTTACTACTTGTCAAGGATTAGATGTCAAAGAATTTAGATACGTCAATTTGATTTACCAGATTTACCTGCTTCAGTAGCGTATCGGATGTTTGTGTTAATAAATAATTATTATAACTTATCTATTTTTATTAGAATTATATATTTTTGTAACAATTTTAATAACTACCAACATTTATTCACAACGTCAAATAAAACAACATATTATTGAGTCTACCCCACGTCTATCCTACATCATAGTTTTACATTTTTTAAATAAAATTAGAACGGCACTGATAAACCGGAATTTAAGTCGGCCATATTTGAGGCCCATCGCGGTGGACCTAAGATTTTTGATATACTCCTTCAAAGGTAGCATCTAACTAAAATATCTTTACATACAGGGTGGCGCACCTCATTCGCCTCGGTTGATTATAGGAAAACGGAAAGTTGTAGAAACAATTTTTTGTAGGTATATGTAGAGAAGCAATGTGCATAATTTAAAATTATTTTCAAATGTACAGGGCGTGTCAAAACTAAGATCCATACCAAAGGTTTATTTTTTCTTATGGAACACCTGGTATTTTATTTCGTTTTTGGATTCTTGAGCATAAAATAAGGCATTTATTATAAGGGTTTAATATTTTAAATGCTTTGGTTTCTGAGATATTTAAAGATATTTAAATATGCATAAGCTAATTTAGAGTTAATTCTTGTGCTGACTTTGAAGCCAGAGAAATAACATTTAATAAAAAATTATATTGCGCTCTTAAATGTATACAGGGTTATCAAAAATTGCTGGTCTATTTTAAATATTTATTTTACATAAAAACTTCATTATTTCAAATACAACATTATGTATTTTTTAAATAAGTCGAAGCAGATTTAATACTCTTTCAAACTATATTAGGATTTCCTATGCATATCTGGCTCAGATTTTGAATAAAAAGCGATTTTTCAATAAAATGGTAATCAAGATGGCTGGTGGCACCATGGCAATACATAATAGTGACACTTTTCAGTAGTAGAGTTTCAGATTTTACAGTAGCTATTTTCAAAATCGGCATTAGTTTATGGACTTTATTTAAATTTATAACAGTTTACTTCTATTTAATTTACCTACAATAGTTTAATAAGTAAGTATTTATTATTTTATCAAAAAAAATAAATAAGTAGTTCTTTGATTTATATTACGATGACTTTCAGATACATTAGATTTTCTATAAAAGAACTAATTAAGGCAAATTCATTTTCTTCACTTCCAAAGACAAGTTTCTGCCTAATAGGTTTTTCATATACCACACTATCAGCTCTGCGAAATAGGAAAAGTAGTTTTTCAAAGGAACGCAAAAAGGGAAAAAATTCCTATTTAGATATATTTGAGCATAAACCCTTCAGGCTAACAAGCAATTGCCCTCACAAAGTAAAATCACTAGTTCATTCCTTCCTCCAGCAAATACTGCTTCATTTTTCTGGATAAAATAATAAATACTTACTTATTAACCTTATAGTTGGTAAATTAAATAAAAATAGCCAGTTATATATTTAAATAAAGTCCATAAACTAATGTCGATTTTGAAAATAGCTACTAAGTGTCACTAGAAAATTGCCATGACGACACCAGCCATCTTGATTACAGTTTTATTGAAAAATCGCTTTTTATTCAAAATCTGAGCCACATACTATTACAGGAAACCCTAATATAGTTTGAAAGGGCATTTAAATCTGCTTCGACTTATTTAAGAAAATATTGAACATTAACATTTTGATATCTATATCTCTTCCAACGAAACAATTACCGAAATATTCGAGCGACGTAAAGACAAAACCATCCGAACAACACACTAATATTTCGCAGAAACCAACTGACCGTCGGTCAGTCGCTCTCTCCCCCTATTTAACGGGGTCTTTTCCCCTAAAAACGGCATAATCCCCTTTCAGCCTGCCGCGC
>NW_022147210.1:0-24123 GCF_002938485.1 Sitophilus oryzae
ATAACAATATTTTTTTCCATAGCGAGGTACGTTTTAAAAAATATTCAGAAATTATTATTTCAAGGAATTTATTACGAGTAGAAAAAATATTGTGCTGGGTTGGCGTTGGTTTCTATGTAATTTGACAAATAAATAAAGCTGTCTCTTAAAGTTGTCAGTTTTGAGTCAATATTTTTTAATTCTCTTTCGTGTCGATTGCTGATTGAATTGGAGCCAAAAATGGCTCAAAACGAAATAAGAAAATTACTAACAGATATTCAGGCAATAACTTATGAAAAGGAATGCAAAAATTTTCAAAAATGTGCGAGAAGAAATAAAGTTTTTAATCTATCCTCGCTGTTAAAGTATCATTTAATCTACCCTTGTGGTTAAAGTACTATTTGATCTACTATTTTTGATAGATATAAGGCAATTTTAATAGTTGCTAATACGACTGCTGTTAAGACAGCTAGGATGCATTTATTGTGAAACATTATAAGCATTGAAAAAAAATGGAACTATTTTTAAACTTGTTAATATTAATTTAAATTCCCTGGTATGTATGCAAATGGTCATTCCAAAAGAATTATGACCAATCAGAGTTGCTGACAAACTGCCCGCCAATAAAGTAACTTTGAGCCGAAGTTTTATTTTGTTTCCATTTCAGTGATTTATAGCATAAGTCTTGAGGCAAATCATAAACTTAACAGTCAATTGAATACTCGTAGACCCATTGAATGGTATGATACCTACAGGGTTATAAAAGATACAGTGAGGCGGTTTTAAGGCCCTGTTCTTCTCTACAGATTATAATAGATATTGCAATTTTATTTTTAAATTAATTTTCTGTTGTAAAATATATTTATAGATCCTTTTTAAGCTAATTCCACGAGAAGCTTTATGTCGAGATGGTAAATTTAAGGTTTGTTGATGAGTTGAAAGAACCCTCAAAGGATCAAAACATTTATAAAAAAACTGGACCACTGGTCAAGATCAGAAGAATATATTTAAGCATATATAATAAGTCTAATAATATACCGGGTGCGTCTCAAAAGTGGCTCACCCCTATAACTTTTTTATTTTTTCAGATAAACAATCGAGATGTTTGTATATGACATTAATTAGGACTTCACCGGAAATGACTACAACTTTTGATTTTTAAATGGCACCCTCGCTATTTTTCCAACCTATTCTACAGAAAATGACACTCTGAATAGAATGGCATATTATATGTCAACTTTTGACATTTTTGCTTAAAACAAAATTGTATTTTGAATTTCAATCTAGAGTGCCATTCATGGCTGTGTTAAAAACAGTAATTTTTAATCAAGGAGTCTTGGAAAAATAAATTTGATCGTCTAATGTTTTTAGTGTCTTGTCCTGGCCAGTTAAAAAATGCTCAGCTCTAATCGTGTTTTTAATTATATCTCAATTTTTTCAAATAGAACGAGGGTGGCTCATTAGCATATTTGAAAAAAGCATTTTTGTACGAATAATTTGGTACCACACACTTGGTATTTCGAGTCAAGTTGACATATGATCATGTCACTCTATTCAGAGTGTCATTTTCCGTGAAACAGGAAGTGACCAAAAACAATTGAATACGTCACTCAATCCTGATTTATGTCTCAAAAAAAAAATCTCAATTGTTTATCTGAAAAAATAATAAAGTTATAGGGGTAAGCCACTTTTGAGAAACACCCGGTATATGTCTAAAATAAACAACACCTCATTTAGTTGAATTTAAATGTCCTGTCTTGTTTGATATTTTTATTTTTCACGTTACGATGACAAATACGTAAATAAAGATAAAATCCCATGAACATTATGATTTATAATATGCTCCTAAAAAATAAGATATAAATATCCTCCAATAGAGAGGGGTCATTTGGTCCGATCTCATTTGGAGTAGAGATCCTCCGATAGAATCTCCCATCTTTAAGTGTCCTGTTTCTGTCCTATTTCCCAGAGACACTTTGTTGTCGATAAAGTCCCATTCTTGCCTCCGCCTGGATCACTATGTGAAGAGGTGGAAGGTCCAGAAGCGCCTCCATTGATGCAGTGGGCGTTGATTTCATTGCCCCTGTTATGCTCAGACAAGCAAGTCTTTGCACCTTACTAAGACTGAGCATTGTTGTTTGCTGCATTACCTTAGGCCACCATACCAATTATGCATATGTTACTGAAGGCCTCACCACTCCAGTGTACAGCCAGTGCACCATCTGTGGTCTGAGGCCGCAGATTTTTCCAGGAAGTCGTCTGATTACCGCTAGTGTAGTCACCGCCCTCCTTGTGACATTTTCCAAATGTCGGTTCCAGGTTAGTTTGGTATCCAACATGATTCCTAGATACTTGACCTCCCCCGAGAGAGGAATCTCATCACCGCAGAGTCTTAGAGGTCCTAGTCCCTCCAAAATTCTTCGTTTGGTGAAGGGGATTATTACTGTCTTTGTAGGACTAATATTTAGTCCCTCTCGTGTCACCCATGATTCCACAATCTTCAGGGCCCTTTGCATTCGCTCCCTTACTGTTGTGTTAAACTTACCTCTGACTAACACGACCAAATCTTCCCCTAGGAGATGCAAGACCTTGTCGTTGGTGGGGAAGCTCCTGGTCAAGTGCTGGGGGGAATCCCCCCTAGCACTTGGCTTGGTCTAAGAAGCATCTCACTCATCATCTTGTCCCTGACTGTAGTGTCGTGGCCAGGGAATTGCACCAAGACATATAACGATACCGGGCGGGGCTACGGACAGCCTCAACCTTGGGGCATCGGGGGGCACCCCATTGTATTTTACCCCTTTTTTCTACATGCGGGGCTCTGTAGAAGTGGACCGACTGTCCCTATCATGGGAACACTATGAGATCTGGTAATAATAGTAATACAAACATCACCGGTGAAGCTGTGGGGAAACTCCCTAGCGACACTGGGAACAGTAACAATGAAAGTTCCAAGGGGCCAAACCCAAAGAGAACTATAGGAGAGGTGGCTGACACTTGCGTGAGACCATCCTCCGCAAGTGGCATACAAGTTACCACCTCCTCCAAGGGTCGGGAGCCTACCTCCTACCTCTAAACCCAACAGGCGACACAAGCTACCGTTTCGTCTACCCGGCCTGGGTCGTAGCTCCTCGACTGTGAAGGGCACGGGTCTCCGTAGGAAGTCCTGGGACTGTATGATGAGTTATAACTCAAGAAAGGGGGACACAATAGATCTCTAAGGTCGCAGAGATTAACCCCCCTCCCACTTATTCTAAATTCTAATTCTAACACGACCAAATCGTCTGCATATCCCAGAGGGACTGGGACCATGATATTAGGAAATTAGTGGGGATAACTTGGAGTATCTAAATATGTGAGGGAGCCTACACCATAATTGGAAATGGTTGAATAAGCTGAGAAGTAATGCTAGTTCTGAAAATTTAGGGTTGAGATTTTCACCAATTCCTTTCTTGTTTACACTTCTGCATACCATTCTTTATTTCGAATGCATTCTTCACAATCGACGATATATTTTCTCTGCTGCATTTATATCATGTTTACGACCAAACCATCGCAGAATTCGAATTTCTGCCTGGGTTTACTGACTCTTTAACAACCGAAATCCGAAAAAATTTCGAGGGAACAACGAACCAGCCAGAAAGCCAATAAGTTAAACTTAATCAGAATTCGTTTTCCTGAAGTCTCGACTTGCATAAATAAGAATAAAGACGATAAGAAGATTCAGGGAGTGAGTGGAGTGGATGACGTAAGTACCAAGTGAAAAAAAGGCAAAAAGTGACCGTATCATTCGGATTTTTTCGTTTTTGGGGCTTTGTACGAATCTGCACGAAGGTCGCTGTCGATCGAGGTGGAACTCAAAAGGTCAGTCACTCGCGATTTGATCGTTTTCTGTTGAGTCACATTGCGGCGGCCATTGTTTGAGATTCGATTTATATCTACCGCATCGCGAAGAGCATTCTGTTGCGGTTTTAAAAATAGAATTTTCTGGTTTGTGCAGATGAGAGTGCTTCTCTGGAGTCAGGGGAAGTCTTGGAGATCAATAATGACTCAGAAAGAATTTTTTGTTTGAATGGTTTCAGAAAAAAATAATTTTTTTATAGACTTGCTGCATTCCCCCGCCGGTGCTGCCACCATCGGAGAATATCGTAAACAACTAGCATATACACAAATACACGGGTTTGAAAGAGCGAGTATACGAAAATTATTATATAATTATTCTAAAAGTGTTAGGAAGCATAATTTGTGAAAATTCTAAAAATAAAAATAAAAAGTAAATATTTTGATATCTTCTGAAGGTCACGTCTAACTTAAACTAAAAAAACTTTTTTATATAGGTTCAACTACGGTAGCGAGCATAGTTTTAATAACCGGTTTTGCTACTGGGCTAAATTGGGGCTATTTTAGCTACTATAACGATTTTTTAAAGGTACATAATTATAATTTTAGAAGATGTTCATAAACATTTATCCACTAGTTGATTAAAAAAAAAGTATACCATTAATATTGCAAATTATATTTTATTCTCTTTATAGTATATATATATATATATATATATATATATATATATAACAATATCTTATATATACATATATTCTATCTTATTTATCCAATATGTTTCGTCGAACTGCTTGAACAAATCGGTATGAGAAACTATGAAGTTATAAAATGTTGTTTCGGGAGAGTTGAATATCCGGGAATGTTCAGTTATTGAATGTTATTGCACCTAACAACGCCTTAATTACGCTCTCCTTTAGTTCCTTAGCTGATGTCCATTTTTTAGATATGATTAATTAGTATTCATGTAATGTCAAGTATGATTAATATATATTTTTGATAAACCTTGTATAAAGGGATCTTTAACGCTTCCCCACCCGTTTCGAAGGACGTTTGCTGGCCTTTCGCGAGACCGAATCTCTCGGCTATTTTAGGACTCGTATAAATTGCTTAGCATGCCTTTTATTCCTTTTTTTCGATCTCTACTGAAATAGAAGCATCCTGCAAAAGATAAAATTGGTATTTTATTGGTCAGGATTGAACATTCTTGAATTTTTCTTTATACCTGAAGAGAAGTGCGTCATCAGAGTTTTTCCATCACTTAAATATTAATAAAATTCGATCACTTGGTTCAGGAATGCTTTAAATAAGTTACAGTAGATTTGGTTAGATTTTTTTGGAGTGGCTAACCCAAGCAGCATTTGGACGTCGGGACAACGTTGTGTCGCGCGACCAAAACGTCGGGACGCGACGTCGGTACAACCTCGTGCCAACCCTAGTCTGCACTAGTTTGGAGAATAATTTTTGGGTCGAAACAACGTTGGATACCGACGTTGGCTAGAAGCCTAATTTAGTACAAACTGCAACGTTGTTTAAAATCCTAATTCACAGAAATACAAAACTAATATGGCGTCTAAGTCGCGTTTTATCCTAAATTGGGATAATTATAGTAAAAATATTATATTTATAATTTAGTTAGAGACATATGTCAGATGGCAGTGAAGGAAAACAAAACAAAAGTATTTAAGTGTGGAGGATGTTTGAAGATCATAATTATTGAAACACTTTAACCGACTCTGTAACTCGTTACCCAAGGTAAAAAGTTAAACGCAAACAACTTTATTGATAAATGTATTGTTTCTACTTTAAAAAATACTAATGGGCCTTGAAATTAAAGAAGTTTTAAAAATTTTCTTGAATTTTTTTTTTAGTAAAATGAGAATAATTTATTCGCATTCGAAAAAATTGTTTCCGCGTATTTTTTAGGGTCAAATATTTCAAGTTAATGTATTCAAAAAGCAGGAATTGCTATTTTAAGAACGAAACATTTTCTTATTTAACAACATGGCGGCTTTAACTTTGTTGTTTTGGAGATTAAGATGGAGTAGTTCGAGTAGTCGCATACTGGACTAATAAAGTCGCAGTTCGGCCTTAACAGGTAGTATACTAGTCGCAAGATTGCCTAATTTAGTCATTCTAGAGTCTAGCTTGTGCCGCCCTCTATAATCTAAATAAACGAGGAAGTGTCGGTAATATATGTCGATGTATATTTAAATTTAGTTTTATATGTACCTTTCTTATGTCCCATTTTAATTAAGTTTTTTTTTTATAAAAACAAAAACAGCACTGAACTGTCTGACTGAACAGAACAATGAATTGAAAATTTAAGATTTAAGGTTATGGTTCAATACAGTTGCAAAAAGGTAGTGACTCTACGTCCTACCAACGTAAGAATAAGGAAATCTAAACAACGTTGGAATTAGTAAAACAGACGACGTTTGCATAACGTTGGAATAGGTCCTGAAACTGACGTCGGAAAACTCTATATTGTCCAACGTTGTAACTACGTTGTCCGAATCACCTAAAGATCACTTACGCAAAAATGGTTACAAGACAACGTTTATTCGACGTCGCAGAAGCTTCTACTTTGCTGTAGTACTAGTCCAACGTCGGCACAACGTTATAAAAACGTTTAAATTTTTTTTAATACCTAAGGTAGGGAGCTAACTATTTTTTGTAACTAATCCAACGTTGTGTTTAGTAAACATGTGGTCGCAAGTCGTGAAAATGCTACTTGGGAAGCTATTGACCAAACCAAACCGAATTTTACTATTTTTTTTAGATCTTTTCTGTTCTCTAGGTTTCATATTTTAGTTGTATATTTTTCTGAAAACTTGGAAACTGAACCATCTATAGTTTGTTGAATGATAGGATCCCTGACAGTGACTGTTATATCTGCCTTTTGTATGTACAGGGAAAAATTGAGTTTTCTGCCTATTTTTTGGATGTCTTCTGTCAAAATTTTCCCTCATTGGACAGACTTTATACAGGGTGGTCCGAACTGTATTCCGGAAACTTCGGCAGCATATTCTGCAGATAAAAATAAGTAAAAAAGGTTGTATAAATGTTCTAAAATGCTTAGTTTGGGAGATACATGAGATTTCATTTTTATTTCGATTTTTTCCAAATAATTTATGAAGTTACGTCAATAATTGGATGAAAATTGGTGTCTCGGAGTTCTTTGGTATGAGAAACTTGATTTTTATGTCAATATGACTCCTATTTGTCGGGGGTGCCACCTACATGTGTTTTAACTGTTTTGAAGAGTCATAGCTTTTCGTTCGTACTTGTATAAAACTACTGAGTGAAAAAATATATATTTTCGTGATTTTTTACGTAAAATATGTCTCTTGGTAAAAACCGTTCAGAGCAACCGTTCTCAAGATATTTAGAATGGAAATAGTCAATACATGTCATTATTGACAAAAAATGAACATGTTGAGTGGATAGATATTTGACTGAAATTATAAATTTTGGAAATTTTCTTTAATCATAAATTTTCTTCAAAAAAAAATGAAGATAAAACAGTTTCTGTTGAATTTTTGGCACAAAAATATTTCATATTATAATTTCAGTCTAATAACTATTTAGTCCACAATGTTTAATTTATGTCAGTGATGACAGGTATTGATAATTTTGATATCAAAAAGCTCGAGAACCATTGCTTTTAGCGATTTTTATCAAGAACCGTTTTTTTACGTAAAAAACGTTGTAAATGTATATTTTTTACTCAGTAGTTTTATACAGGCACTGAAGAAAAGTTATTACTCTTCAAACTAGTTAAAAAAATATGTAGGTGGCGCCCCTCTACAAGTAGGAGTCATATTGATCATCAAAATGAAATTTCCAGGAAATTTCACTTCAAAAACTGCCAAACAAACCAATTTTCATCCAAATATTGACGTTACTTCAGAAATTATTCGAAAAAAAATCTCGAAATAAAAATGAAACTTCTACACCCTGTATCTCCGAAACTAAGCATTTAGGGTATACATTTATACGAACTTTTTACTTATTTTTATCACGAATACTCTGCCGAAGTTTCAGAATACACACACCACCCCCCTTTGCCAATGGCTTCTCATTGTCTAGTACAAAAGAACCACACATTTGCCAGGCTATTCCACTGGACAAACTATGTCATGTTGTTTGTTCTTTGATTGACATATCCTTACATGGCACATGGCTTCGTCTCTAAATTCCAACAGCTTTAAACGTCCATTGAGCCTGCAATGCCTTGTTAGTAGATCTACCGCGATTTTGACAGTTTCCTACCTCTTGCTGATTAGGTCTTGCCGTAAATTTTACTGAGTATTCTATAAACTTTTTTCGTCTGCTTCTATCCTGGTAAAATTGATTCCACCATTTTAGAGATTTAGAGGTCCCATTGTTTTGTGATTGTGAATATTTTCGTGAATGCTTTGAAGCACCCGTAGAAATTACTGGTATGATTAATATTTTGTTAGAAAGTTACATCTTTTTGTTATTATGTTTTAATTTTAACTCAATTCTTGAGCTCTCTATATATTTTATTTAATAAAATACCAACTTGAAGAGAAAAATGCTGGCAATTCTTAAAACCGACAGCTTTATTGTTCTTTACTGATAAAGCTTCAAGTATCCACACAGCCGTTATCCGTATCTTGTCCTGTTATTTATTTTTTTCTTGAAAAAAAGCAACAGAATACGCACACCACGTTTGCAATGTAATATTGTGTGCATACCAGCTAAACAACATTTTATACAATGCAAACGCCATTTTTTTTGTATCATTCTTGCCTTACAGGGCGACCACACCTTGTTTATATCGAGTTTGTTATTTTCTTTAATAGTGTATTTTAATTTAGCAATGTTCATTTAAAATAATAGATCCCAGTATTCTTCCTATTAAATAACGTATGATTGAAAATGACGTCTGGGGAATAACAATCGATGATTGTTTTGGCGTGGTGAATCTCTAGATGCCATTTACTAAAAAATGACATAAAACTTGATTTAAAGTCATTTACTTAAAAATTGTTCTTATTAAAGAAGAGTACGGGTCAAGTAAGTGACCTCTAAAGCTTGACCTCGCCAAAATTATCATCGATTGTCATTCCCCAGCCGCCTTTGACGCCGTTTTTTTTCGATCGTATGGTCATTATTTAATATTTTAGAGAAAGTCTGAAGAAGATTCATATGTTAATAGTTATTTCAAAGTTGATATTTATATAGTGATGTGATAATACTCTATATGAAAATACTTTTCATATTCTTTAGTATCCTGACTGATATATTTTTTGATTTTTAATTTAGGTTATTCAAATGTGTGTCAGTGTAGATCTTTTTGACAAAAGTGTATAAATAACGGATACTAATAACCTTGTTTTGTTTTTAACAAATGTGAGAATACTTTCTCTCAAGGAAACTGCTACTGTAAATTAAGATGCTATCAGGAATATAACCTCAAACGTGAGACTGAATTTTAGTTAGAATTTTCCGT
This sequence comes from Sitophilus oryzae, assembly GCF_002938485.1. Lineage (NCBI taxonomy): Eukaryota > Metazoa > Arthropoda > Insecta > Coleoptera > Curculionidae > Sitophilus > Sitophilus oryzae. The sequence goes on from NW_022147210.1 coordinate 9,296, forward strand.
AAGCGATATAATACAATAAGAAAAAGATGTTTTAAAACTACTGACTTATAAGACATATATAGTTTATATCAAATAAACTTGTAGTCACGTGATTAAGCTTGACCGGCACAGCGTTGCCCACTTTTACATGTTTTCTTTTATTCAAAAAATTTTAGGAGACAAAAATTAATTAATTATAAATATATAAACAGGTATTATTTACATCAATAAAACTCACCTTCTTAACAACACTTAAGCGACATAAAGGGCCATTACTACCGCTTCTTTTTACGGCTATTAAGCTATATAATCTTTACTACACTTCGCACTAAAAAATGAGTATATTATTGAACGACCAATTTATGCTAGCCATTATTCACACAGGGTGACGTTTGCGTCACGAGCCGTAGGCGAGGGGGCGCAAATCACCCGAGTGAATAATGGCTATAAATTGCGAGTTGCATACTATACTTTGTCCACGGCCATTATAATAATTATGAGGAGTGTTTGAATTTGTATTTTTAATGTTAATCTTACTATTAATTATTGTATTTCATGTTTTAAGGGAAAATGTCACTACCTACTTAAAATTTGGCAATTTCAAACGTCAAAATTAACTAAAAGATAATAAAAACGTCAATATCATCAGTTGCTATGCATCGAGAGTCGCAGTCATCTGGAACTATTCTATTTTCAAATATTTGGAAAGTTTATTATTAGATGTGTATTACGACATACCTGTATATTAGTACTTTTTTCTACCACCTTTAGTAAAATAAATTTGTTGAAAAATGATAGATCGTACCACCAGCAGCTGACTTTTTGTTGTTTTGTGTAACTAAAGTTGGTAATTTGTGTTTTTTTGTCGTTATAATATGTATTTGAATTTTATTGATGCTGCTTCAAGTTTTGCAATAAAACATACTTCTACCAACTTTAGTTGAGTACAGTTGTTGGAGAACGATAAATTGAATTACCAGCAGCTGACTTTTTTGTTGTTTTTGTAACTAAAGTTGGTAATTTGTGTTTTATTAAAGTTATATGTGTGGAATTAGTGCTTAGACATTTTTTGGATTTTTGATTTATCATAAAAAAGCAACGAAAGGAAGCCAATAGGAGTGACTCCTATTGCTCCTCATTCTAGATAACTGGATAGCAATTTAAAATGTAATCCTTGTATTAACCTTTATTATTGCTAAAACGTTATACTCTGTTTATAATGAATTTTCAAAATCTTTGTGTTGACAGCAAAACACACTTTTATACATAGAACAGCAAATTACAGAGCCTCCATCACCTGTATGATTTTCCGTGGCGAGGGATAGTTACATGACCAACTACTTACTGCAGTATCAAGCTCGGTGGTCGTACCGACAATAAATTCGAATATTTCAGCTTTGCCAGAGTCCTTGAATGGCAAAATAAAGAAAATGGGCCGGCCTTTGGGCTCTGGCACAACAAAGCAGAAAACATAGACAGACTTACATATATCTCGTTTTTTTTGGTTTGGGCTTGGTCGTCATTGCTAGCTTTTTTTCGGCTTCCTACGTAATTGTTTTACTATAGGCTAATCTAATATGCAAATAGTTTGATTGTTTTACATAAATATACGCTTAATAAAATTGATCTTGTTTTAATTTACACATTAAGCTGACGAGTTTCTTGTGAGTAATTATTCTTGTTTTTGCAATTGGCGAAGTCATACTATGTTGTATATAACATTTTGTTTTCCCTCGTATAATTAACAGATGGGGAGTTTCATTTTTAATTTTGAAAAATATACTAAAAAGTAAAAGAATTGGGCTACACACTGCGTAAAAAATCATCAAAATCGGCCCATTAAAACAAAATATATTAACCTTTAAAATACATCAAAGTTTTAAGGTGTCCATTTGAATGTATTCCGTGCCTGTGAATGTATTTCAAAAACTATACATTTTAGTCATATACTTTTCTAATAAAACAAACCTTTATTTTTTTACTAGAATCCAAAAATGAATTAATATATAAAGTGTTCCATTACAAAAAACATAACTTTGATGTGTTACTTTTTTTGGGGACACCCAGTAGAACTCTGCATAATTTTGGAAAATGCATTAAATTGACTTACATAAGCTCACAAAATTTCACTTCAATACAAACTTTTGTTCTCCTTGCAAAAACCGCGTCGTATATGACGCGCCACCCTGTATAATTCGATTTCAATCAAAATTTCAATGATTAGAATATAAGCAGAATAGGTATATCTTATGCATTAGGTTTATTTATTTCAAAAAATTTCTTTAGAAAAAGAATTAAAAAAATTAAAACATTAAGAAGGAAATTAATTAAGAATTTACTAAAATTACTAAAATAAAAAATTTAAAGCAACGAAAAAAAATGGGTAAACATTTTAGCATTTTATCTATAAAATACAATACAGAAGGTTTCATGTTAATACATTCACAGTAATCGAATTCCGAGGTAAAAGTCTCTGGGCACTCCACTATTAGGCGTAAAAGTGCTTTACTTTTATACCTAAGCGTTAAAATAGCTTTTTTATATTGACAATCACGTCGCGAAAACTACTACTTTTGTGACGTTTGAAAAAAAAATCAAACTAATTTTAAACAAAAAATTAAATTTTTGGTTTAAATAAAGTTTTAATTATATTTAGAAATTAGAAATTAAATTAAAATCTCATATTATTCAAAGTTAACACACAACGTTTTTAAAGGTAAGACCCAAAATTAATTCCATCAGTGCATATGATATATGAATTATCATAATTTAAAGTGATCGAAAAAAAATGGCGTTCAGTTGGCTTGGAAATGACGATCGATGACCTTTCTCATATAACTTTACATATAAAATGACAGCGATCTGCATTTCATAGCCATCGCTGACGCCGTTTTTATTCGATCGTGCGGTATAATACACATGTAGTATAATTATTTTCTTTATATATGTATAGACTGTTCAAGAACTTCAATCACTAAGTAAGAGAAGATGGAGGTAAACTCTTAAGTCAGGGAAGATGTTGAAAAAGATCCAGAAATGACAGAGAGCACATTTTACGTGTGTATTATCATGACAGACATATCTATCACTGTCATGTACGAGTTAAAATTTTGGATCTTTTATGCTTTGCTTTCAAAAAAATACTAATGAATTGTGGTTTATTTAAAAAAAAAAGGTTTTCAAATTGTTGGTAAATCAGTGCTTGCCTAGCATTAAGAACAGGTGTTTTGAATAAAAACATTATTTTTAAATTTTCATTTTTTAATTTTGTGTTAGTTAAATAATCGTTAAGTCTAGTTTCAAGTGGCTATTATACATTCCTGATGATGAAAATCCTTTGGTTTCACCTTTGTTGAGAAGTACCGTATGATCGAAAAAAAAACGGCGTCAAAGACGGCTGGGAATCATAATCGATGAGTATTTTGGCGAGGCCAACCTCTAGACGTTATTTACTAAAAATTGACATAAAACTTGTCAAAAAATAACACCAATTATAGCAAGATTAAAAAAGGATAGAACGTTTCCAGACACACAAATATATTTCCAAATTTACTTCTTATATTAAAGTTATGACTATTTTTAACAAATTAAAAATAGAATTATTAATAATTCAAACTTATAATTACCATTGTATCATTGTCGGATATTCCCATATTCAGTATTAAATTAAATATAAAACTCTAAGAATTTAAATTTTAAAAGTAATAATGTTTGTCAGTATACATTGTCTAATAATTTCTTACTTAATCATATGAATAATCTTTTTCTAATTGCTTTTTTATTGTCCTTTCAAAATTTATTTAAATCGGCATGTAAATACCTGGACAGCCTTGGTTCTGGTTGCAAACTATGCATTTAAAATACATTGGGAATAAAGTTTAAAACAATCTTAATGCCTTGATTATCTCACTAGTTATAACGTGGTTTATTATTTTATCATACGTTATATTGCTTCTTTTATAAATACTGATCATTTTGAATAACTTTTTTATTTATGTTTTAATTAAAATATACTTTTTCCTGAACACCCTGATTTGTTTTATAATATTTACATTTTTTTTTTTTTTTTTTTTTTCTGTTAAGAATGTCAAGATATTAAAATTTTTTTGGACTTGTAGTTATCCATTATGTTAGAAGAGAATGACATAGCCTGTAAATTATACTATTTTTAAGTGGGATATTATTATATTTGAATTTGTACATTTCTTTTATTTATTGATGTAAGGTCATTTTAGCATTTACAGTATTCTTTGTTCCTATTTACTGATTTACAATTATTTAGATTCTTATTTTGGCTATGTTGTGCTTTATTTTTATCAACGTATTGAATAACATTTACCGAAATAAGTTGAAATAACACTACTTTCTTTAAATTAACATATTAAAAATCAAATTAAAAAAAAAAAATTGTTTTACAAAATAATACCGTATGATCGAAAAGCAGCGTCAAAGATGGCTGGGGAATAACCAGCGATGATAATTTTGAGTCAGTATCTGAACGTCATTTACGTGAATAAGACTTTCGATCGCGGTATTATATGTATTAAAGATTTCGTGTTACTGGCAAGCTTTTTCCTTGCACAATTATTGGATAACCATTTATAATTTTGTAAAAAAATTAACGTTAAATATAAATAACCCAAAAAATAGAGTAATAAGTACACAAGAAAGAAAATAGTTCACTTTTTTTATGTTTTCAACACCCATACATTAATGCAATACATTCACGGAAGAATCCACTGTAACAAAATAATGATTTTTTGTGGCAGCGGATTTTATGATTTATGTTTTTGGACGTATTAACAATTGATATAAATGAGCAAATGCACTAAAAGTAAGTAATTTGTAGAAAAAGAAAGTAGCATGTATATAGCCAGTAGTTTAACATGACTTTAACATAACAGCTTTAAATAAAATGGCAGATATATGTGTTTCATACAAAGATTAATTTTTAATGATGTCTTACCTTCCTCCATATAAATTTTCTGTAAGAGGAGAGCTTTCATCGTCGGAAAAATTATCGTCGCTGTAACTGTTGTCATGGCGTATACCATTGGCTGTCATTTCTGTAAAGAAAAAATAACCTAAATTAATGCTAATTTATCCATTTAATAAGACATAAAAACAACTTACTAATACGATAAAAATATTAAGATTATACAGGGTGAGCTTACAAATAGTATAAATATTTTTTTTAGGTTTTTTTTTCGACCACAGAAACAGGTCTATAAGTTTTTGCGAACATTTTTTTTTGAAATTAGGAATTTTTTGAAAAAAAAATTGTTTTGATTATGTTACACTTCTAATGCTCTAATAAAACATAAAATGTAGTAAAAGTCTGCTCCATTATTTTTATATTTACAAGGAACAATTTTGCGGTTGAATAACGTTACCGTTTTAGTCAGCGTTAAAAAGTAACGGAACGTTAAAATTATGACATGCCAAAACTCTCCAATAGTTTCTTCCGGATCACCAGGTGGCTCTAAATGACGGATTTGTTGTTTTATATCAGTGTCAATTTTGATTAATTTTCAAATCTATCACCTGTCATAGCATTCAACTCAAATAAATTTTGTGCTTCTTTAACATTTCAAAACAGCAAAAAATATGATGTTAATTAAAATTCTGTCAATAAAAATACCGTATGATAGAAAAAAAATGGCGGCCAGTTGGCAAAAATCAGCTTTAAACGTCAAACGATGTAACCTTAAATCGTGATTACTCGTGGTCATATTTTATGGAAGCACTGTATAAATTTATAAAATCTTAAATATAGCAAAACAACAAAATAAGTGTTTAGAGTTTCTCCAAAAAACTCACCGGTTTTGAATAAAAAATATTTTTAATATTTGAGGGATAGTTTCACCCCCCTTAGAATTCTAGTTTCGAAAAATCCTTCTTATCAGACCTCTACACTCTAAAGTCAATCTGTTTTCAAAAATCAGCTTTTACGTCAAGCGCTTTAAGCAGGATCGTGAATTAATCAATGACCAGATTTTCGGAAACACCCTATACATTTTAAAATCTTAAAATATGTTAAAAACAAAATAAAATATACGTGTTTAAGCGTTTTTCGGAAACGACCGTTTTTAAATAAAAATGTTGTGAAAATGAGGGGTGGTTTCACCTTTTTGGAACTGGAATTTCGAAAATCCCGCACGCCATCGCCAGTGGCAAACCATTGACGCATGCCGTTAGGCTTCTTACGTTGGTGCAGGCAGGATCTGATTAATCAGTATGTCAGTCACTTGAGGATTTTATATTAGTATAGATGAAAGCAGAAATGATATTACCATGCGAAAACGCGTTTTGATTTTAGGACTTGGAAAAATTCAACCGTAATTTCACGTTTTTCTTTAATTTCTCCAAACGGTATGGAAACTGGAAAAGTATAAATGGGATTAACCATTTTAGAACAAGCAAAATTTTTATGAAGAATGCATTTTTCTCAAAGTATCAACAATAGTTTTCTTCTTTATGAAGACAATTCAGTGGAATTACTGTTAGAAGACCTCTCTTGGTTAAATATTTTGAAAAATTGTAAAATATTTGTAGCTAAGATTGAATATTGCGCATCATTAACTACCCAAGCATTTAAATTTTAAATTAATTTCGTAGGACGCACGACGTGCTGAAAATAACATCGAAGCGATCAAAATCATAAAAGAAAAAAGGAAGCGATCTTCAAGACGGTTCTAATCGATTTGCGGTACCGTTAGCCGGTGCCGAGATGAAAGAAAGCAAGAGTACTTCGCTGAAAACGAAATTATCTGCTTCGTTTTTTCGAAAAGTTAAGTGAACTCGAGTTCGGTTGTGCTTTAGGGCGTTAAACTCTTGTCTTTCATTGAAAGAAATGGAGAACGGAATTATTGTTGTGGTTTTGTGTTTTAAAAACAATTTTTAGTATTATCTCTTTTTAATTGAGTGTTGGTTTTAGATCAGTTACAGTTGCTGTAGGTACTGTTGTATATTGAGGATATAAATATAATGAATATAATAATTGTTTATATTAGATTATTGAAAATTAACAGGTTTATATTCAAATATTTTTTCTTTAAAACTTAAAATCCTTAATACCGGGTGCGGCTCAAAAGTGACTCACCCATAACCACTGAATTTTTTGAATAAAAAACGAGATTTGGTATGTTAGAATGTGACATAAATTAGGATTGATTGACGTATTCAATAATTGTTTTCAGTCCTTCTTGTTTCACTGGAAATGACTACAACTTTGATTTTTAAATGGCACTCTCGGTACTTTTTACTTTGTTCGATGAAAATGACATTTCTGAATCAGATGACATATAATATGTCAACTTTTGACATATTCGCTGAAAAAACAAATTGCATTTAAATTTCAATCTAGAGGGGTGCCATGACTGTGTTAAAAACACTAATTTTAATCAAAGAACCTTGGAAAAATAGTGTTGATCGTCTAATGTTTTTAGTGTCTTGTGCTGGTCGGTTCAAAGATTCCTAAATCATGTTTTAATCATATCTAAATTTGTTTTAAATGGAACGGCTCATTAATATTTGGAAAAAGCATTTTTTACGAATATTTTGATACTACACTTAATTGTTTACGAGTCAAATTGTCGTTATGAACCGCATGTTATAATTTCAAATAAACCATAATACGAAAATATCAAAGTTGACATATATGTCATTCTATTCAGAACGTCATTTTCTATCGAATAGTAAAAAACACCGAGGGTGCATTTAATCAAAGTTGTAGTCATATCCGGTAAACAGAGTGACCGAAAATAATTGAATACGTCAATCAATCCTAATTTATGTCATATACTAACATACCGAATCTCGACTGTTTATCTGAAAAATTAAAATTATAAGTGAGCCACTTTTAGCTGCCTCATGTCCGATATATGGCAGACTACTACTTACTTAAATTAAAATGGTAATTGTTCTAGTTGTTAATTGTATTTTTAGTTAATAAAAGGTATAATTATTATTGTCTTCGGGGTTAAGTTATGCTCAGAAGGAGTCATCAAAATACCTTCAGTTTTTCATAGGTGCGCCTAACCAATGCAACATTATCTCCTATACGAGAGACTGAGATGAAACTTTTTTGGATTTTGATGAAATACCATCCAAAGTATATCTTTTTAATGCTATTCCTCAAAAATAATTACTAAATTATCTAAAATAATTGCGTTAAGGTCTCCCATGATTAAGACTTCTTGGACCGGTTTTATTTTTATCAAGATATGGGAAGTCTTGAAGATTTTAGAAGTAGATAGATAGAAAATAAAAAAAAAAAAAAAAAAAATATATAAAAGAAAATGAATCATATTTAAAAGATAGGACATAGGCTATCCAAACCGATTAATACCACAGATGCAGCTTACACTTATTATGCTGCGTCTTCAATGCCCCGTCGATAGCCGCTGAGGGGGAATGGAAGAGGTTGTACAAGGTGGCGAAATACCCATTGAGGACGATACTCTCTTTACCCTGAGTTTTGCAGACGATCAGGTCGTGATTGCGCAGGACTCATATACGAACTGGTGTTCATGACTAAGAGGCTTTACCAAGAATACAACAAAAAAAGACGGAATACTTAGCTGTCAATTCCAACGCTCGTTTTGAAGTCTTTATTAATGATAACGTCCAGATTCAACAAGTAGACAAATTTAAATACCTGGGTGCCACAATCAACAACGAGGCTTTGGGCAAAGAAGAATTACAAACCCGAATTCAGAAGAGCAAATAAGTTATTGGATGTTTTAATAGCCTCTGGTGGGACCGAAACCAGAGTTAGCAAAAAAACCGCACTCACAGTCTACAGCTCTGAACCATAGCAAAGAACTGATTCTACCAATGTTCGGCCACCGGTCCACCATTCTCTTTACTAATACGATAAATACAAGGCCACATAATGTTTTGGCGCACCCTGTACAGCAAAAACCCGTCAATATCAATTTAATTACATATACCATCCTCAATCTATAAAGTACTCCGTCTTAGAAAAACCTCCTCTATAACGCCTCGTCCAAAACTAATTAAAAAAACCTAATTTACTTACATAAACCGATATAGATATTTACGCTTATCGAATTTCTCGTTGGCGTTTTTTGCCATTACGATTTTTTTGTGTTATTTAATAAAACCAACGTACAAATAACGATACGGAACAAAGAATATCGGAACGTGACTGGTCCGGTTTGCCTTTTGATCTTTCAAGGAAACGACTGCCTTCTTGTTGGTTGGTATCTGGGGCTACGCCTTAAATAATAAGATAATTTCTGCTTCGATATATTCATACCATAAATTATGTATTATTTATCACACACGTTTTCTGTATTTTTATTTTCAATTTTTATTGTACCTCCAGTGTGTTTTTATTATAGGCACTTCTTTGATGGGAACCTCAGATTCATCATCATCATTTTCAGCTTATTCAACCATTTCCAATTATGGTGTAGCCTCCTTCACATATTTAGATACTCTCTTTGTAGCTGGGCCCATTGTTGTCTATTGTTGGCTATGCGGACCCAAGTTATACCTGTTAATTTCTTAATATCATGGTCCTTTAGTCTTCCTCTAGATCTCTTAATTCCTCGTAGGTACCATGCTGTACAGGAGCTGGGATAGTAGGGTCGAAATAAGGGATATCCTTCCACGTAATCCTATCTAAGGATGTCACAATTTTCCAGACGGAAATAACGGCGATCCACTATTGCGTAGAAGAAATAATAAGGCAACAAAGAACAAATCGTTCTGTGGCCATCTTCACAGGCAGCCAAGCAGCGCTAAAGGCACTCGGCTCCACGGAGGTCAATTCTAGACTAGTGTGGGACTGTATGTGTGCTCTAAATACTTTAAGCGAACGTAGCATTGATACTTTGGCCTGGGCCTGCGGCGTTACAAAGGTGGTCACGAGAATGGTCACAAAACGATGGGTGGCCAACAAATCTCTAGAATGGTGGAGAAACTCACCAGAGCAGAGACAGGCGAAAAGGTTTATTGTAGAACATCGAACTAAAAATTGAGACACGTCTGGTTACCAGATTAAATCAGCCAATCCTCCGATATTTTGGCCATATTGCTAGGAGTGGTACCTCAATTGAGAGACTCATGGTGGAGGGGAAGGTAGAAGGAATACGATCACGTGGAAGGTCACCTAAGAGGTGGGTAGACCAAGTCAAAACCCTAGTGGGCCACAACCTCCCGGAAGCTTCACATATGGCACAGTGTCGAACAACTTGGTCCAAGGAAGTGAGGGGAATTAACACATGATGTCACCATACTCTCACGTAGACTGAAGGACTGAAGAGAGAGAACATTCGCTAAAATTCACGGTAGACCCGATAAGCAAGGACAGAAAGACAGTCAAAACTGCGGTGGGTTTACTAACAGGGTAATAGCTGAATAGGCATCTAAAGCTGATGAGACTGATATGTTCTGCCAATCTGAAGAAGACACTACAGAAAACATTTTATTTCGGTGCGACAGCCTGGCAAATGTGCGGTTCTCGGTAATATGCAATGATAGGTCATTGTCAGGAAGCTACATGGAGGGTTCAGTCTTCAAGTTGCTAAACTTTGTGAAAAGGAAACTGGAGAATGTAATCTAAGGATCAGAAGGGGACCACAATAGATCTGAGAAGGCCGCAGTAGATCAGGTCGAGAGCCACTTCTAGGAATCTAATCTTATATCTAATTATGCTGTAAATTTTATTGTCCATCTGTCCCCTTGAGGGATTTGATCCTGTGAATAACATCTATGACCTGGGTCTTTTGTCGTATCCACTCCATTCTTTTACGGTCTTTTCTGATTATTCCCAGCATATTTCGTTCCATTGAGCGTTGTGCGACATAATATCCATTTCAAGCGTCCAGGTTTCTATTCTATTTTCCATGTATCATTGTTGGTTTTTAAAAAGCATAAAACTACTCGATTTCATCCAGCTTTTCAATTAATATTCAATATAAATTTCTTGTAGTTATCGCTCCCGAGAAAAATTGTAAAAATCATTATGAGAAAAAGCAAATAATCGAATGGAATAAAAGTGAAGAAAGTGTTTCTAATAGTTGTGGTTTTATATGCACCGAAATCTACATTTTCTTCGCAGTAAATTGAGACTGAATGGAAAGCGACTTCCGTCTTATTGTTTTTCACAAGATTTACAAGATATGATCGATTACGTAGCTGTTTCAGATAGAATAGTACATAGCTATTGTTTTGGTGTGGTTCATTGAAAAAATGTAAAGGGATCCATCTCTATCGCTGAATATTTTTGACACCATCATGGCTACCTATACTTTTAAAAAATCCTACTATGTTTAAGAAATTATGTATTTTTAATATACCGAGTGGTGCATCGTCGTTGAAAACATAGAAAATCCTATGCAAATTTTGAATTGTCCAAATATTGGCAAATCTAAGCTGTTAATAGGGTTTTTAAAGATGTCCACATGCCAAATTTGAACATTTTTGGACGGGCCAATTTTAAGTAATTTAGAAAATCTGTATCGGTTTTTAATTTAAAACTGAACAGGTATATGGTAACAATGAACAAGGTAACAATGAACAAGGTAACGAAACTGAACACTGAACAGGTAACAAAACCAGTCAAATGTTAACATACCTTAAGTTGTCAATCTATGATTTTATTGTTGTGAAATTTAATGTAATTTGTTGTGTTGTCTACACTACTACGTTGTAGCATACGGGTGCGTCTCAAAAGTGGCTCACCCCTATAACTTTTTAATTTTTTCAGATAAAAAAAAAACGAGACTGTGTATGTTAATATATGACATAAATTAGGATTGATTGACTTATTCAGTTGTTTTCTGTCACTTCCTGTTGTACCGGAAATGACTACTATTTTTGATTTTTAAATGGCACACTCGGTATTTTTTTACTTTATTCGATAGAAAATTACACTCTGAATAAAATGACATATCATAATATGTCAATTATTATTACTAACATTTATGTAAATTATCTTTATACAAAAGTAAAACACTCTTTTTATATGAAACTAAAACACTTTGTTAAAAAAATAGACACCCAAAATTTCATTCAAATCAGCATAACGGTTCTTGAAATACGTGAAAAAATGTGTTTATTTTTTTAAAATTTAATGCCCTCTGACGGACAAACAAAGCACTTTTGTATAGAGGTAAATTGTGTCAAATGAACTTATTTTGTTTTCAAAAATACGTAGTAGTTCTATGTTCACGGAAAAATGGGACACCCTGTATAGTTACAGCACTATAGTCCTTATATTATAGATTATATATTATATAATCTGCACTAAAAAAGCCTAGGTAAAGACAAAATAAAAAAAGTAATTGACAAAAATATATCGAATCCAATTGATCATCTTTTATGAAAATATTATACTATATTATTCTATAAGAAAATTCTGCACTTCGTGAATGTAAATTTAAAGCCAGTAAAGTGAGGAACACCCCCCCAAATAATCACAAGTTTTACAAAAAACTTGGAGCCATTGGACAATCTATAAATCACAAAAATATAAGCACGTCAAAGTGACAAGAGGACACTGACCTGAACGGCAAATAATACACCTCCATCTACATCTAGAACTACGAAGAATCTCTTTTTTATTGTAAAATTTAACTTTAATGGGCGAAGAGCACATTTCTGGTAAGAGAAGTAAGGCAAATTGCTGTCCAAAATATAACAAGCTCGTAATATGGCAAACATAAATAATTTTTAGCCTTGAATTCGCTGAGTGGTTGTATATAATCCTCAGCTTTGTACCTGATAGAATGATAATTATCTTAAAATGTCAGAAGTATAGACAAGAAACAACTGATCAGTTAACGTAGAAATAAATCGTTTATTACGATATGGTATTTGTAATAACTCTGCTTTCTTTAGCACATATTTTTAAGTTATAAAACTTTTTCCTTAATGAAATCATGCTGTACGCAATCAATAATAATTCTATTGCCACCTATTGCGATGATTACCTAACAGTATCAGGCGATAAAGAATATAGCAAAGCTTTTGAGCAAGAAATCGAACAATGTTTAACTTTAACCAGAACGATTTACTTTATGGTATTGTGGGTGTAGTTCTGTAACAAAATGAATAATTTATACCAGGATTCTGGTGCCGTCCTTCGTTGGTACTAGATTTGTAGATTTATGGTGGGTTAATTTACATTCTGTTAATAGATATTGCATTAGGAGACTTGTTTGTTCAGTTATTTTCCCATTTTCCCATCATCTAATGTGCCTTGTAAGTACCTAATTTTTTAGTTTATTTTTTAATTGTTATTTTTAGATTTTCAATGTGCTTTCAATGTCCGGAAGTAAAATAATCTTATGAAGCGACAATCGATTGAAAATGTCAAATATATAAAGTAGAAATGACAATGGATGAGTAGAGTGAAATAAAACCTTTCCCATAGTTTTCGTGATGCTATGGCATTAAAACAATATACCTAACTTTTGAAAAGGCAATTGTTTTCTGTTGGTTAGGCAAATCAGTGTAGAATTATTAGAGGTCACTGAGAAATTTGTTTCCATAGATCATGTAGTTTGTAGTCATTGTTGTTAGTCCTAGTAGATTAATAATGACTATTTTTTAGGACATGGCTCATATACACCGAAATTACAAAAAGTCTACATCAAAGCTAATACAGCTTTGCACTTTGGAAGTGCAAAGGAACGGGCCTTTAGAACCTCAGGACATAAACATGTTCATTTCTTTTAAAGACATGTCTATGGACTTTATTATATGTAATAATACAATAAAATGATCTAAAATGATTACTGACATACTATGTGTACGAAACTAGAAGCAGTAGTTAATGATTTTCTGGTAAAATCTTATCAAAACCCTATTCTCTGTCTCTCTCTAATATACAGGGTTGTTCACCACATACGACACGGAGTATTGTAGCTAAACGATCAGATTTTTACAAATTGTAAGTTTTGGGTTCATTGAAGGACTATTAGAGCTACAATTTAAAAATATTTTTACAAAATACATAGTGTCCCAAATAAATAAAAAATATCAAAGTTGTATTATTTTAAATGGAACACCCTGTATATTATTACATTTTTAGTTTATACGATTAAAATAGAGGTAAATTTGATTAAGGTTTATCACACTTAAACCTTACCGTTTTTGAAATATTTAGGTTTTTGTCAAAATACAGTAATAATTTTAATGCTTCATTTCTCTAAGCGTATTTAAGTTTTTAAAACCAAATATTGTACTGAATTTTGTGTTGCAATAATAAAAATTATACTACCTTATACAGAGTGTCTAAAATTTTATTTTAAACAATTACTAGCTTTAAACTACAATAACTTGTTTAATTTAAATGGAACACCCTGTATATTTTACGAGAATCAAATGCACAATATAATTGTCTATAAAATTGTATTATACCATTTTTTACCTATCTCTTCAAATTTCCGTAGAAAATGCATTTTCTTGTAATTTAGAACTCATTTATCATTATACCCATGGAATACTGACATTTTAGATTATTTTTAAAGATGTACCAAATTTTTAAAGAGTACAGATACCAATATTGTCGATATAGTTCGTTTATTTCATTAAAAAAAAACTAAAAAAAAACTGTTTAAATATTTGTTGAAGAGGACCAATTATTATGATTTCTGTATTCAAACTACATTAATTGACTGTTTGCGTTGGTTAGTAATTATTGCTCCAAATACTAAAAAACTGAATTTTGTATGTGTATTACACAGTGTGGTAAAAAGTAACACCTTAAAAATGATATTTAATTTTTTGACAAATGTATATTTATAACAACAGAGACATTCATTTTCAAAACTTATTATTATATTGATTTCTGATTCAAATCCACATTTATT
>NW_022147210.1:26288-41821 GCF_002938485.1 Sitophilus oryzae
AGTTACGTATTGCTACACCTGGCAAGAAGGACGGACCACAGATGAACAACTAACATTATAGCATGGTACGCTACGTAAATAATTAAGAGACCTAGAAGAATATCAATACATTTTAATGACAATTGTTCAATGAAAGTGATATTACAAAAACAATAAACAACATTTATCTGAGATGGATGTTAAAATTGCTGGAAATCATTACTGCGGCATTACAAATTATAGGTTATAATTTTGTGTCAACTTATATCAAATATCTGCGTTTTGGAAGATGATGCATTTTGATTCGTAATATTACGTGTGTTTTGTGTCTTTTGAAGTCAAGTGGAGGAAAAATCGAGGGATATACAACTGTAGACCCCCCAGAGCACAGTTTATAATTATCTACTCGCTGCTCAGGCAGAAAGTATTATACACCAATAAAGTTACCATCAATAAAGTTTGTATACCATCTCGTCGGATTTTAGTTACTGCAGAAAAATAATGGCAAAAGGTACTCGGTTTAAAAATTAAGATTAAAGTTAATTAACCAACCTTTAAGGTATAAAATTTGGTAATTGTTATTATTAATAAAAATAGTTTGTTTTTTTATGTTGTTTTTATTTATTCCTGTGGAATATTACCAATTTTTATTTGTCCATATTATATTGATAAATATAATGTAATAAATGTGGGAAGTTTCTTCTTTTGTATGGTGTTTTTTTATTGTTTGTTTTGTACTGACATGTACGTTTTTTTTAATAAATAACCTGATTACTTTTTTCAGTTTTATACAGTTTTTTCACAATATTTTTGAAGTAATCACTTATCAGTCAAATTTTAAATATAGTAATTTCCTGCTATTCGTTCCAGTTGTACAAACGTATTTCTCTGTAAAATAAAATGAACTACTTTGAAATTAAAATGACAGACACATCTATCACTGTCAAGGATCTTGTCGTTGGACAGACTATAACATAGATAAAAGAGTATCTAGCTAAGTATGCAGATTTCAATAAAAATGATCGTAATCGGCTGGTTCTGAATAGGCTATGGCGATACAAAATAATTCGAGCTCTCTCTATGGCAATTTTATTCGCGTTTTCTTAAGAAATATTAGACCAAATAAGAGATAAACATAACGAGATAGGAAATAAAGAAATTATAGTTAAGAATAGTTTAAACCAAGATACTATTTCACTTCTATATCGCTTTGCTGGACATTACTATCGCCTGTAAGCCGTTGGTTAGTATAGTTTTCAGCCAGCTGCCAATATTTAACCTACTTTCACTTGCGCCGTAATGTTTCTCCGGTGCCTGTCTTGCTACTTAGACATATTATTTATATTGCGGAACGTTCTAAATAATTATTTAAAGTTACACAAACGAAAACGAAGTCTATTTACCTACACGACAATCTTGGTATGTGTGTTATTAAAATAATGACAAATGTTACACAAAAATGTGACGTTTTCGAACCAGTACCTTCTTCAAAAACAGAATGTAAAAAATATATCACATTGCGCAATAATTATTATCGAGGATACTGCTCAGGGGTTAGAATGAAAAAGTTAATCACAATTAATTAAGTGTTTTTATCTCAGTTTTCGCGTGTGTATATTACCCAGTAGTAAAAAATTACTACATATTAATTACAGATGTCCTTGAATAGATAACACATGTCCTTGAATTGATAAATAAAGAATATTACGTGAAGTCAATTATTTTAAAATTATTTTGATCATTAGATGTGTAAAAAAGATATTAATTTACACCGATTTGGTGTGATCCAACATATACAAGGAAAATGTAAGCAAATTTTTGTTTATTTGCAGTTTAATTTGACCACAGATAGAATTTTTTTTCAAGATAACTATGATATCTTCGATTTTGAAGTATAGGATGAAAAACGTCCAGTTGGTTTTGAAATGACGATCGATAACATTACGTATAAAATCTCGACATAAAAATGACAGATGATCTTCATTTCAATGCCATCTTTGAAGCTGTTCCGTTGTGATACTATAATCATAATATATATTTCATGGTCATTCTTCTGTTTACATCTGGTTTGTATATCTTTGCTACTCCCGGTTGCTACAGTAAGTTTGTTTATGGTTAAAGAAAACCCAGAATAGATCCAGTGGTTCTCAAAATTTTATTTTAAAAACATATTTTAAAATTTTCAAAGTAAAATAACTCGGTTATTTTGGATTTATTTGAAAAGCGGTAAAGAAATATGTTTCTTTTATCAAAATTTATCAGCTCTGAAAATACTTGCATTTATTTAAGACTCACCCAGTATATATACTATAATCCCTTGAATCAAATGTAATATATAAAGAAATAGACGGAAAATCCATATTAAAAATATAAGAAATAAAATATTCATAATAAAAAATGTAAAATTTGATGTATTACAATTATTGTCATTTTAACATAATTATATCAAATCAAAACATTTTTGATATTTGTAATAATTTTTTAAATTTCTTGGCAAAATTAATGTCTTTTGATAATATGTATTTTTTAATTCATTTCTATACAAAGGTTTATCGTTTTATTGGGTGTTGATGTCTCTGACTAAAATATTCAGTTTCAAAACTTTCCTACACATTCGTTCATTACTAGCAGATGTGATTTATTTAAAACATTTATTAATAATAAAGATCAAAAAGTTTTATGCTAACTGAAAAACTCTACGGAATTTCTCATAAGATTTATTTTATCTGTCAGCATACAACGCATTCCTGGTCACACAACTTTTTGACCATATTATGCTTAAAAATAAACTGCTTTAATCGTGAAAATTAAGCATCCCGAAAGCACTATTTTAAATTATAGCGATAAATTAACAATATAATAACCATGTTACTTAAACAGTGTATAATTATACTTTAATAACGGTTGTTTAATAATAGATTTTTATAGCAAGATTATTACGTATAAAACTCTTTCCAAATCATGCATTTAATCATCAAAATATTTTGTAACAATGTAGTACAGTTATTATTGAAAATACAATGGAGAATTAAGAAATGTTCTTTTAAAGTTTACTTTTTTTGAAGTTTATTCAGCATAATGTCATTATAACAGAACGTCAATGGTTTATAATCTAGGCTCAATAATTTGTTGTTTATTTACGTTGTCAATAAATGTTGGTAGTTATTCAAATTGTTGAAAAAATATATAACTCTTATAAAAATAAAGCCTGACATCTAATCTTGACAAGTAGTAAATAATAGCAAAAATGCAAGAAAAAAATATATAATTAGTTAATTTAGGTGAATTTCATAAATAATCGGTTTACTACACGTACATATGTATAATATACAGTCCTTGAAAAAGCACTGCGAGAGTATTGCAGTCATGCTTACAAAATCCCGCTTAAGATGGGCTGGGGTCACGTATGCAATGCAAGAAAACCGCATAGGTACCAAAATCTCTGCTTTAAGGAGGGCGCGCATTGCATCGGATCGGACCGACCAGCAAAAACGACTGCGACCATCGTACACATAGACGGCGCCGGCGTCCACTAAAACATTTCGGCCTGTAGAGGCCAGATTCCTGCCTCTACCTATCTACGATAGTCAAGTCATCGCCTTCGCCGTTTCTCGCTGGACTGGTACCGATTCAGTACGCGGACACCTTTTTACGGTAAGCTTGTAGACTTGTAGGAGGAGGTCTGGTGGACAACTCAAAAGGTACACGGACATTTTCCACGAAAACTTAACCTTCGAGAGATAACATGCGGAGCATGACTCCGCGCGTTCAGAATTTTCCCGATATTTGACGAATTCTACCGACTTTGACGTACTGCGCCTGAGTAGCTGTTGCATTTGACGTTACGAAAATACTGTCAAATAGTGAGCTTAGAAGACTGCTTAGTTCTCGAATATTAGTCATTTGCGGAGTGACACTCCGCAGGTTATCCTTATTGCAACATTTTTGAGGTGAGTATCTTCTTTTTTATTGTGTTTGCTTGACATTTGAGCACAATTATGTATTTTTAGAGTGCGCTATGGACTATGCGAAAGAACAGGAATATCTTCAACGACTCTTTGACGAGGTAGATACCGATGTCGAGCTCGATGACGACGATTCAAGTTTGAGCAGTGACAATGAAGAAATCCAAAATTACAACACCGATGATGACCTAACAATTGAGACTATTGATGATTTGAATATTCTTCTGATAAACGAACAAACGGGACAACATGGGGACAACAGCTTGCTGCGCTTTATACGGGGAAAGATTGAAAGACAAACTGGCGTAAGCACCCTGGAAACATTGTAAAAACTCGTGCAAAAAACATTATCAAATGCCTTCCTGGTGTAAAAGGAAATGCAAGAGGAAAAAAAAGTGCGATGGAGATTTGGAGCCTTTTTTTCCCCGATGATATTTTAGAGGTTATTGTTGAAAACACAAATATTTTTGGCATGAGCCACTTTGATCCCTCTAATCGATCAGCAAGGCAAACCGATATTATTGAATTGATTTATATTAAAATATGATTTATAAACATGAAGCAATAATATAATTACTAAAAAGCCGTAGTAATATTTTATTTGCCAGTATTTTGTCACCCTCGAGAGAAAAGAAGCGCGGAGTCTTACTCCGCACGTTATCTTTTATGTCTCGTTTCGGCACGTTATCTCTCAAAGGTTAAAAGATCGCGCACTATATACTATATACTATAACTATAACTATATACTATATACTAAGGTTAAAAGATCGCGCCCACTATACCACAAACAAAAACATGTAAATATTGAAGGGTTTGTCAGTATTTCGAGTACGCTAGCTGGCTCAAGTCGCATGATGTAGGTTAGATTTCAGTTTATTTTGTTCGAACCTTTAAATCGTTTTAAATATGAATGAAGAAAGCTTATTTTACTGGTACAAAAGTATTCAGAGCTGTGCGATACGAGCCAAGCATTTCATATATAGAGACCAAGAAAGAAAAGATACAATATGAGAGTCGATAGCAAAAAAATAATCAAATTTGATTTGTGACATTCGAAAATATTGAAAACTTTTTAATTCAGGAAACAAATGATGATATTCGCCATATTGCTTTCTCTTTGATTTATAGGGTGAACCCAAAAATCTTCTTTTTTTCTTAGCTTCCTTCAATTCCTCCTCTTCTTCACACAACATGGCTAAAATAATAATTTCTTCCTCTGAACTACTCATTTTCAATACTTCTATGTTGCACGCTCTAGTAGTTGAGCCTTGACAACTGTACTTTTTTTCGAAACTCTCGCTTATGTTGCTGGTCTGTGGCGGTAAAGTGTGTGATGTCATGCAGGATGCAGTTTGTGCTATGCTGGTCCGTACTGGTCCGTGTAGGTATAGTGTGCGCGATCTTTAAAGGGGATTAACATGCATTGGGAAGAAAGAGTTCACAATAACTCAATGGAGAAGAATTGTAAACTCAGTTAACAGCGACAACCAAAAGCAAAGAGGCAACAAAGCAATGAGATTTTTTGAATGTCCGGAATGCGGTAGGCAAATAACATCCCGCATCGGGCTTTCTTTGGTCACAGAAAAGCTCATGAAAGAAAACGCCTTGCGTGACCATCTTCTGATGCGTGTCGAATACTCGTCAGCGAGTAATGGCAGTAGTAGTATATTCTAATAAATTGAAATTTCAATACCAATAGATTTGAAAGTGAATGCATGATCCGTTAATCATACTTATCAACTAACCCTCGTAAGCAACAATATTTACTCATTTTTAATAACAGTACCCATCGTAGATCAGCTTATTTACGGCGATGAACAGATGAATGATCGTCCTGCCTGCGTCTCTAATTATTATTAGCGCAACCTCAAGCACGCCGTTTATTTAACATAACTGTTTTTAAACATAAACAATTTTTACAGTACACTTTATTTATAGTCGACGCTACGTAGGTGAACTGCTTATTTCAAGTGTTTGTTTTCTATATTTGGACAAGTTGCACCAGAAAATTTCAGGTCAAAATTTGATATATTTTAATTCTAGGTATCTATTATTTTGAATTAGGTAAGCTTGTTGGATATTAGTGAATATGTTATTTTTAAGCAATTATTCATTAGTAAGAAATTTGTTTAGGAGAATAAAAAAAAATCAGAAATTATTCAGTAATAGTTATTTTAATAATGAGGTTCTTCTTCAATTTACAAATAACTGTTTTTACACATAAACAATTTTTACTTTTATTATTTATTATTTGCATTACGTAGGTGAGAGAACTGTTTATTTCAAGTGATTTTTTCTATATTTGGATATTGTGTAGCTGTAAATTTCAGATCAATATTTTATTTATTTCTCATTCTACATATTGTTTTAAAAATTTTAGGTGTTACGCAATGCCTTATTTTTAAGTATTGATTCACTAATAAGAGATTTATAGGTTTGAATGAAAAATAAAGATGATTTATATCTATTAATGGTCATAACTAATAAATGAAGACTACACGGGAAAAACGGCTTAAGTCCAAAAAAATGGAAATTGAGATAACACTGCCATCTTATGCCCATCAAGTGTCCGTTCCAAAATAGGAATAATGTAACACTGAAATAATGATCTAAGTAAAATCAGCGATTAAAATATTAATACTTTGGAAAAGCGATCATGAAAAGTCCACGTGAATTCACGGAAGACTGATCCAAGTCCATATTTCAAGTTTGTAAACATATCAACGCATACAAAACGAATAAAAATAGCTATATATTCAGCACCATAACAACTTTATGCTGACCTAATTCCTTTGCCCAAACTCAAGTATGAGCAGTTACAATCTTTGAAAATTTCGTAGATGAATCTCTGCAAGACTACTACACAAATTTGCCTTGTGCGTCAAAAATGCTCATCTAAACGATGCAGATATTGTGAGTAATATCAATTAAACTATATTCCTTTTATTTTTGCCTAAGAAAAGAAGTTTGATTATGTCCATTGTGTCACTAGTTTTAAATTCAAAGAAATTAAATTCTGGAAATGGTTCTAGTGGAACCATAAGGAACCGTCTAGTCTAGTAGTGTAGTTTCATTTTATCAGAAAAAGATCGCCATTCCTAAGTAAAAAATAATCTAATGCTAATAATATTAATAAAAAAATAATAATAAAAATAAGAAATAAATAAAAAAATATTAAGAAAATATAATAACAATATTAATAATAAAAATGAGAATAAAAACATATTTTTCTCTTTATTCCAGCATGAGTAATCTCATACCTCATACAGGTATACAGTAACCTCATACAGAATTATTCCATATGGATTGGGATCACATTTCCATTGAACCAAGCGAATACGACTTTTATTTTATCTAACAACTTTGCTACAAATTATTTTTATTTGTTTTGTCTGTTAATCAGTTCGCTACATTTTATTATTTCTTTTCCTTTAGTCTTTAAAGTTTCAAAATCATTTATCTCAAAAGTAAGAAAAAGTTTGTGAAAATCGCCATTTCGTAAATAATCTTTGTTCTTTAATTCGAAGATTTAAGGGTTTAGATTTTTCACCAATATAAAATTTATCAAATTTACATGGTATTTTGTATATTCCATTTTTTGTTTGTTGTCCAGTGCTCATTGGTTTAGTGTGTGTTAAAATGGATCTAAGTGTATTTTATGCTTTGTATTTTTTCTGTTTTTTTTTTTGCTTTTTCTTAACATTTAGACACTTTTTTCCTCTTTCAAATGTCTAAAATTGCTCTGTGTAGGCTAGTAAAATGTGTATAGTAAGAGACAAAACATTATGTTCTTTAGATTAAATAAATTAATAACATATCAAACTATCACAGACTAAAGATTAATTCCTCGTATTTTTCCAGAACCGCTACTGTTGAGAAAAAATGTATTAATTTTGATATTAAAAGAAGACAGTTGTCTCATTCACTTTGTCCCAAATTTGACAGATACTTGAAGAAGTTGATGATTTGAATATAGCTAGTTATCTAATATGATTTTAAAATCAAATATCATTTAAATAATACACGTAATAAAAAATACATAGGATACCAACTTTATATAGACACTGTATATTGAAAATTTATTCACACATTTATTGTTTCTTATTTTATCTAAATAAAGTAGTTAATATGTAGTAAAATCTACTTTCCTTTTAACATATGTGAAAAGCTTTCTTCAATGGAAAGTAAAATAAATACATCAAAACCACTATTGTTATTGAAAACATATAATAACTTCCTTAAATAGCCTTTTTCTTTAATCATAACCTTCAATAGCAATTACTTTACGTATTATACAATAATTATCTTTTACTAGAAAGTTTTCTAAGTATTAAAAACATCGAAAAATTGTTTTACTGTCGCCGTAAATGACACAATTAAAAACTATTTACTGTATTCTTTTAATGTATTTACCTACATTGTCTTTTAAAACATCGTGTTAAATTGGAATTAGTCATTCCTACACAGATTACAGTTAGGTAATTTCAGTGGATTTGCAGGTATTTTGATTAGTAGTAGAGAAATAGAAAGTAGGTACCAGAATAAGCGTTTCTTTATATCAGTTTTTAATAAAAAAAATATAAACATATAACAAGCTCTTTGCGAATATATACCGGGTGCCTCTCAAAAGCGGCTCACCCCCTATAACTTTTTTATTTTTTCAGATAAAATATCGAGATTTGGTATGCATGATGACATATATTAGGATTGATTGATATATTCAATTGTTTTCGGTTACTTCCTGTTTCACCGGAAATTACTACAACTTTTGATTTTTAAATGGCACTCTCGGCAGGGGCGGATACAGGAATTTATTTTAGGAGGGCCCGGGGTTTACTTTAAGGGGGTGGGGGGCCCAAATAAAAAGTAATGTAGAATATGCTTTTTAGAGCGCCATTTTTAACCCGGGGAGGGGGGAGCCTAGGGCTTTTGTTGTTTTTTTTTTAAATGAAAAGTAATTTAAAAAAACAAATTTTTTGAATAAAACGTTTACATGAATTTCTCTCAATAAATTTTATAGACTTGGTATACAAACCGCGTTCCCGTAGATTACTTAAATACCTACAAATTTTATAAAAAAATAAAAATTGACACATTTTTTGAACACAACAAAATAATATTAACTAAACAAAACTAGAAAACGTCTTTTTTACTACATCACAAGCAAATAAAAATTAAGACGTAGCCAAGAGTCATAATTCAAGATTTCTCTGGGGGGTGCCCAGCAGCACCCGGGTGGGGGGCCCGGCACCCCCGGGCACCACTGTAGTTATGCCATTGGGGGGGGGGGTATGTATAGGACACTATTGAATCCGTCATAAACAATTGATAAATTGCAAAATAAAACACTAATTTCGCACAATATATCAAAACACTACTTTAGAACACTGAACGTGCCTTTATTAAAACGGTAAGATATGACTTTTAGTCATCTGCTGATGATGCTAACATGGTTAGCGACAGTAAAATGTTTTGGTGTATTGTGGTGAATTACTGTTTTATTTTGCTGTTGTAATACCAAAGGTTCCGACCCCATTGATTTTCAAGTTGTTAATACCTTGGCTTTAATAATTTAACCAATTTCTGGATTATACGTAATTTTCCAACACTTTAAAGATGGAGAAAAAACACTAAAACACTGAATTCAATCTATTTTTTCATAAAAATTTAGTGTTTTTAGAATCTAGATTAATTATGCTTAACTATTTTTAAAAATTTTCTGATATTTTGTATTTGTTTATTGAAATAAATCCTATAGGTGATTCCAGAGAGAGATTTTTAACCTCGATCATACTTCTATGACAAATTTAACAGTACTTTCTGTTAGTTCTGTCTACTAGAGCCCACGTATTTTTTTTTGTCGTAGCACCGACCAATTTCCGATCACCTCCCTAGAATAATAATGAAGAAAGCTACTTACTCGCAACTGCTTCTCTAATTTCCTACTTTTACCACTGAAAAGGAAAATGCACTAGCTGAAGAACTCGAGAAAGAAATTGAACACCACTTTCACCACGATTCCTTGTATTTCATCGTTCTTCTTTTAGGGATGAGTTTGATTCAGTCTGTCATTATCGATATTAGGGGTGGGATTCGAATTTCGCGCCACCGTATAGCCAGACGGCGTTAGCTATTGCTTCATGGTGTTGTCGCGCGCAGACTTGGTTAGGTTATCGAGTTACAAGACTACTGACAGCTGAAGAAACGAAGAAGTAGATGCCGTTCTCTTTTGCAGTTTGGTGGGCATGCGCGGCTCGTGGGTGAACGTCTTAAGTAGGTAGTCGAAGACCTCGAAGATTGCGGATATTCCTGCTGATTTAGTGGAGGAGATATATGCGCCCGTTACCTTGTTATCGTTTAGGTTAGGCACTGAACTATTTTGGAGGTGTATCTCAAGAGCAAATTTGAAGATAAACCTTCAAGATAGGTCTGCAGAATACCACTTTTGTTAGGATGTAGGATTCCTGCCAACTGATAAGATATGGGATGGAATAACCATTTTACGAACAAAATTAAGGATAACATTTTAAAAGTCTGCAGAATATATCTACTTAATAAATTTATTATTGGTTTTTGTGTTTTAATTAAACTTTAATATACTTATACCGGGTGCGTCTCAAAAGTGGCCCACCCCTATAACTTTTTTAATTTTTCAGATAAAAAACGATATTTGGTATGTTAGTAAACGACATAAATTAGGATTCATTGACGTATTCGATTGTTTTTGGTCATTTTCTGTTTCACCGGAAATCACTATAACTTTTGATTTTTAAATGACACCCTCGGTATTTTTTATTCGATAGAAAATGACACTCTGAATAGAATGACGCAAACTTTTGCCATTTTGCATATGGTTTATTTGAAATTGTATCATGCGGTTCATAACGACAATTTGCCTCGGAATACCAACTGTGTGATACCAAATTATTCGTAAAAAATGCTTTTTCCAAATATGATAATGAGCCACGCTTGTTCTATTTGAAAAAATTGAGCTTTAATTGAAAAACGTTTTGGGCATCTTTTAATCGGCCAGGACAACACACGAAAAATATTAGATGATCAAATCTATCTTTCCAGGGCTCCTTGATTACAAATTAGTGTTTTCAACACAGCCATGGCTAGATTGAAATTTAAAATACAATTTTTTTTGCGAAAATATCAAAAATTGACATATGATATGTCATTCTATTCAGAGTGTCATTTTCTATCGAATAAAGTAAAAATATACCGAGAGTCACTTCCGATGAAACAGGAAGTGAACAAAAACAATTGAATACGTTAATCAATCCTAATTTATGTCATACTAGCATAGCTCAAATCTCGTTTTTTATCTAAAAAATAAGAAAAGTTATAGGTGTACCTAAAATTGTATTGCGTAACATTCTCGACTCGTTTCTTTAATATTACTGTGACCAGTTGAAAAAGGTTGAGATATGGTTATCTAAAACCTTAATGCAGGCTTGGCAAAAATGGCATCAAAGACGGCTGTTGAATGACAATCGGTGATAATTTTGGCGAGGTCATTCCCTAGACGCCTTTTACTAACAATTGCAATAGAACTTATACAAAATATAATAAAAGGCAAAATCAAAAATAAAAGATAAATATCTGAAACAAAAATAAAAAAATATTAATAAAATTAACTTCAAATTATATTTTGAGATATCTTTATTGACGTTAAATCACTTAATTCAATTACAGTGGTAAGATTTCTTTTATAAGTTTAAGTAAAAAATATATTAAATTAAAGGAAATTGACTAAAAAAACATATTGTAATTTTTTTAATTCACAAAAACAACTACTTTTGATTTATTCCTTATAAAATGATACCTATATTGTGCACAAAATAGACCAAAAATGTTAAAAGTTACTTTAATCTATCTATGTATTGTTTAATTGAATGAATTGTGATTAAAACCCGCTCGACTATAGGTACTGCAAGAAACTTGGCGCTCCGCAGCAAATATACGGTAGCGAAGTACGACCGGTGACGTCACGCCTGCAAAAGAAGTGAACGGTACCATGGCGTCCAGAATGAAAAGGAAATTAAAGATTCAAATGGATTGCTGGTACGCCTAATAGATCATCAACCAGTTATACATCATTTATTGTTATTTTATAACAATTACTTAATTGTTCTTTAATAATCATCATATTTTATCTGATCTGATCTGATAGATATTGGAAACGATTGCAGCCACAGTAGAGCAAATTTTACATAGAGTGGACTCTCTGATTGACGACAGGGTGGGCAGTAGCATAGCCTATGTTGAACCGTGTTATCTTCCTGCTTCGATTTCCTGCAGGGTAGTGTGTCTTTTAGCTTCATTTAATCTGCATTGGATTGGTAATATTCGGCGGTTAGAATTCTAATTAATATACAGATATAAGAAGTTATGTTTCAGAATTATCAAAACCATTGCCTTACACAAGGATTATCTACTACATTGTTGTCATAAAATAGAGTTGATGTACTTAAGGTAGTTGTCAAATTTAATTTTTTTAGTGAGGCTTAACTAATATACAGGGTGTCCTAGAAATAAGTGTAAGTATTTTAAGGTATTGATCTCATGAAAGAACATATTTTCTTAGTGTTTTCAATAAGTCCAAAATAACTATGTTATTTTACTTTGAAATTTCCAAAAAAAAATTTTTGCTCAAATTTGAGAACCACTGATCTTCTGGATTTTCTTTCTTGCAAATTTAATCTACTATCTATGTTGCCATGTTATCAAGAAATTATGTTTGTTAACTAAAACTAAAAAATCCAAAATTGTAATTAATTTAGTACCACAAATTATATTTGACAATAAGCTTCATATAGAGCTTAAAAAATAAATTTTAAATTAATTAACGTCCGTGTTTATTTTTAATTGATGCCCTGTA
The DNA here is from genome assembly GCF_002938485.1 of Sitophilus oryzae. Lineage (NCBI taxonomy): Eukaryota > Metazoa > Arthropoda > Insecta > Coleoptera > Curculionidae > Sitophilus > Sitophilus oryzae. The sequence goes on from NW_022147210.1 coordinate 39,120, forward strand.
ACAGACAAAAAGAAACAAATGTAAATTATATGCAAATAACTAATTTTGATGAAAAATACGTCTATGTTCTATGTCCACGGAATATTGGAATTCTCTGTATATTTTGTAGGTCTGCTTTGAAAGAATAAATTCTCCAAGAAGATTTTCCAAAACTATGCGATGTTGCGTTTTTTTACAGAAGATAAAAAATGTAGTAATACTAGAGAGAGACCATTTTACAAAAAAAAAATCGGTCGTCATTGAGCTGGAAAATATTTAAAATAAAATTTATGTAGGTGTAGGTAAATCATAAAATTCTAATTCTAGTATTAAAGCACAGTTAACATAATAAGATAAGATTATCTCAAAGCTTCCAATACAAAGACTCAGGAAGATGTTTAGTACTATTTTTATATATATGCTTTAGATATAATTATTTCATCAATCGGTTATCTAACTTTTGTAAAAATGTGAATATGCTGATGAATATTGATATTTGACGATGTTTTTATAATATAATTTGGAAATAAATTATTATTTGATCCTAACTAACCCTTTTAAATTTTAGTGCGCTTTGTATATTTGGTTATCTTCATTCATTAATTTATATTAAGATTAAGTCTATTAAATTTATTTACCATCTTTGTTGCAATAGTCTAAAGCTCTATGAATAAACATTAAGGTTTCTATTAAATTATTCCAGTGTACTTGCAGTTTGGAAGGAGAGATGGCGCTGTAATATAAATAAATATATAAATTTTTTAAATTTAAGCGTTTTAAAATTTAGAAAGAAAAATAAGACACACTTATTAATTTATTTGTTCGCAATCAAAATGTATATTTAAATTACGTTAACAGTATCACTTTACATGGTAAGGTGAGTTTCCTAAATTTAATTTTCTCAGAGATATAAAAAGTAATGACAACAATAATAGGTTTTACAATAATAGTTTTAACAGAATAAAATTCTTTCAGATAGTTGAACAAAAACAAACATTATAAATGGTATTTACATTAAATATACAAATAGTTTGCATATCACAAAAACAGGTAAACTGAAAAAAGAAAATTATTATAAGATTTATATCAACTTTTCAAATTCCTTAAATAGTCTTCTCTAAAAAGTTGATTCAAATATCCCCCGATGTACATTCTGATCCATTCTGGAGGTAACTTTGTGAAGAAAGTCTGAAAATATAAAAAAAAAATATATAAATAATAAAATAGTCAAAACCAACAAAATTTTAACAAATGACAAACAATAATTATTATTGATTTTGATTTTTTATGCATATTGATAACATTATTTATGTTTTAAAAAAATTATTCTTTTTAGAATGCCATTTTCTATCATATAAAGTTTCTCTCCGGATTGCCTTTACATGAGGAAAAACTTTTTTATTACAGATATTTTGAGAAAAATGAATTCTTTATACAAATTTTTGCTTGTTCTAAAATCGTTAATCCCATTTCTACTTTTCCAAATTTCTATACCGTGTTAGAGAAAATTAAAAAATAAACATCAAATTATGGTTGAATTTTTAAAAAAGTCCTAAAAATCAAAAGTTGTTTCTATGTAAATATAATTTAGATTTCTTTCTTTGATAGATGGTTATTATTAATTTTGATTAACGTCATATTGTTTTGCTGTTGCTAAAGTATCAAATTTTCCGATAACTATAATCACACTTTCCGTAGCCTTGAACTAAATAAATTTTGTGGTTCTTTAACATTTGAAAACAGCAAAAATATGGCGTTAATTAAAATTCTGCCAATAACAATCCACCAAAGAATGAAAACGAAATTATATCACCATAGAAACGCGTTTTGATTTTTAGGAAAAAATTCAACTATATTTTATTGTATTTTTTAATTTTCTCTAAAACGGCATGGAAATTTGGAAAGGTATAAACATGATTAACCATTTTAGAACAAGCAAAAATTTTTATAAAGATGCATTTTTCTCAAAATGTCAATAATAAAAAAGTTTTTTTCCTCTTGTAAAGACAATCTGGGGACATACTGTATAGTAAAAATATACCGAAGGTACCATTTAAAAATCAAAAGTTGTAGTCATTTGCCAACATAAAGCCTGCCTCAACTCTGATTTATGTTATATAGGGTGTTTTAAAAACATGTGCCATCTCTTGTGGGGAGATTCCTCATAAAAATAAGATTTTTTCATATCAACATAGGACCGATTCTGCTTTGTTTCAGCTATATGTTAATGTCTTTAATAACTCGAGATGGCACATGTTTTTAAAACAATCATATACTAACATACCCAAATTTCGTCACTTTTGGAAAAATACGATATATAAAAAAGTGATTGTTTTTTTCTATCTACACAGTGGCATCAACCGAGATTATCAAGATAGATCTAGATTTGTTTGGTATATTTTAAGCAATATTCTTTTTTATGGTCTCAAAAATAACAAATAACCTTACTTGTATTCCATGGGTCCAATAACCGCTAGAATCATCCAGAACTCCAAGTGTGGAAACGGCATATTTGGCATAACTCTCGGCATCAGGTACAAATAAGCTCTTTTTGTGTATTCTGTCACTAAAATGATTCATTTTGGTTGCTACAAACATCGGTGCCAGATGCTGAATAGTCAGGCCTTTGGATGCGTACTCGTATTGAAGAGCTTGAGTGAAATTCTTCACATAAGTCTAAAAAATAAGAAATAGGTATAGCAATACAACCTGAACCAAAGCAA
>NW_022147210.1:60332-83160 GCF_002938485.1 Sitophilus oryzae
GAAACATATTTCCTCTACCGTTTTTCAAATAAGTCCAAAATAACCGAGATATTTTACTAATAGGTAATTTCAAAAGAAAAATAATTATTTTTTGCTTATTTTTTGTGAATCGCTGGATCTTTTCTTAGTTTTCTTCTTCTTTTAAGTAAAAATTTAAAAAAAATCCATATTTTTAAAAAATTACAAATTTTCATAACTTTTTTCCGCGAAAAAAACCTCATAGACTTGTTTCTGGGGTCGAAATATTCTGCCCCTAAAAATATTTGCACTTATTTAAGACCTACCCTGTATATAGAGCGTCACCAGCCGATGGCCTAGAGGGGGCAAGTCGATGTAACAGGAAGGTGGAGGAAAATTATTGTATCTATTAAAAACATTGAATAAACATTCATTTAAATAAATTCAGTAGAACAAATCTTCGGTAACTTTAATTTTTGAATTTCTAGAGGAGGGTAGCTGTCCAAAATAGGAAGAGCATTTTACATAAAATATTTTTATGTAATTATACAGAGGCTATTACAGAAAGATCCAACTAATAAATTTTATATTTATGTAAAGTTAATTCCTCGAATTCTATTAGTAGGTTTTTTTGCCAAGTCATAATTTCAGAACGTCTCATCGTTTACTCTTACCTTAACCCAGTTATTCAAAGAATAAAAAAAGTGTCTGCGGACCTGGTGTTAGCCTGGTCACTGTACTTAAGTCCTGCCATACACACGCACGGGTATTTACATCTTTTTATTTTAGCCAACGAGAAAATAGATAAAGAGTCTCAAATAAATTTCACCAGTTTTCTTAATATTTTTTTTGAAAAATTTTTCAAATTTCTACTATCTCTTATTTAGTGCTTATTTTTTATTTTGTTTGCCCAGGCAACTTTTGGAAAAATGGCAGTTTATTTGATGTAATAAGTGGTTATAAATAAGTTCTCATTAACTAACTAAAAAATCTGTGTTTTTATTTTTTTACACCCTCTATTTTTTGACGCCCAATAGAATATAAAGAACCATAATGGAAGATGGAAGTTTGCATTTGAAATACTGGTCTTTCTGTTTTTTTGCTTTTTCTAAAATGGTTAATCCCGTTTATACTTTTAAAATTTTCATACCGTTTCAGAGAAAATTAAAGAAAAAACATAAAAATATGGTTGATTTTTTTAAGTTTCATACCGTTTCAGAAAATTAAAAGAAAAACATAAATAAAGTGTTTTCTTTGCGAAAAAAAAATTCAAAATTCGAAATTTTTTTGAATTCTTTTTTGGAATTTTTTTTTAGTTTTAGTTAAAAACATAATTTCTTGATAATATGGCAACATAGGTATTAGATTAAATTTACAAGAAAGAAAATCCAGAAAAGATCCAGTGGTTCTAAAAATTTTAGCAAAAAATATTTTTTTGGAAATTTTCAAAGTAAAATAACTTTAAACTTTTAACTTGGTCTACCTGCCTGAAAATATTTGCACTTATTTAAGACTCACCCTGTATTGTAAGGGGTAATATAAAGAAGAAAATGAAAATTTTATGATATTTAAAAACCAATGTCATTAGGTATCAGTACCATATTGTTTAAGAGAAGAAAATTGTTTGTTAATTTTACCCCCATTATTTTTCTAATGAATTAATAATAATAGTCATTAAACCTGAACTATAAAAACAATAATTATGGCCATAATTAGTTTAATATTAATTAACTATTATTGGTTTTAAGCTGTTGATTCTGTATTTAACAATAGATAAGTTTTTTTTTATATTTGAGCTATTTTAAAAATTTTTCGTTGGAGCACTCTAATTCTTTGAACTCTATGTTTATTATTGCATAATTCTGAACCTATATCCCGAGGCCAATCGCTATGAAACCGCAAAGAACAAGATCAGCTGACCGGTATCTTTTGTTATTCGTATTGAGGTGCAGTTTAATTTATTTGTCGGCATTTTTCTCATTAGTTATTCCTTTTGTTATTAGTTATGGTAATTACCAATATACCTAATTGTTTATTGAGTAAAATTATGCACTTTTATAAAGCAGTATTATCTATTTCGAATTTAATAGTGCATACTGATTTTTTTCAACTATACCTATTATTATGCTTTTTCAATTTAATTGATGACATAGTTTGTATTTGTAATGACATCAAAAAATTCGAAATAAGTTAAAAATATTTAATTATATTAATCAATAGAGAAACTAAACGATATAGAGTACAAAAACTGAATATGATTTCTTTATCCTTAGTTAAAGAATAAAACAGGTCAATACAAAATAATTGTTCTAATAACCGTAAAAAATAAAGAAAAAAAATCAACCGTAATAATTAATATATTAATTAAACTAATTATAATACAGATAGTGATTTAACTATAAATCATGTACAAAAATGTCGATAACAATTATTGAAAAAAGAACATTAAAAAAAGCTTATTAATCAATGAAATTACTAAATAAATGGAATAAAAACAGATCTTATTATGATTAAAGAAAGAGGTGCTCTGATAAAGAAATCTACTTAAATTAAGCTATTCAATTAGTAATAATAAAATTGTAGATAATTTTTTCTTTATTTAAGTAATACTAAAAAAAGTAGAATAATTACTTTTTACAATTAAAAGTGATCAAAATTAGTTCAAAATTGGAAAGTTGTAAAATATTAGTTTACACAATTTTTGGCTTTTTTAAAATCTAATTCATTTTAGTGAAACCAATATATTTAGCAATGTTGAAGTAATGTTTAACATTGGTTAATAATATTCTTATTTAATATTATTTAATTTTTTATTCAAATAAAAAAAAATATTTACCTGGTTTTGATTAAATCAAAAACATAATATCTAAAGACGATTATTACTCAAAATTAAGAATCAGTCTGCTGCTGTCATAAAAAATATTTAATTTTTTATGAAACAAAAAATAATTATAAAAATTATTTAATTATTATTTTTTTATATTAAATTGTTTTTCCAAATCTAGCCCAATTATTATAATAAAAACAAATTTGTCTATTTTTTTAAATTACTGTTTTTCAAATTTCAGTTTTAAAATGAAAATAAATTATAACATTACTTAAACCATTTGACTAATCGTAATTAGTTTAATTATTAAATATACAGGTGTTCCAATATTACATAGTAGTTCTATGTCTATTGAATATTGGGACAATCGTGTATACTAAAAAAATAGAAATTAAACTAGATATTAACTTGTAATATTTTTGTTAAAGTGATATGAAAAGGTAGATCAACGATTTATACTGGCCTAAAACTATACTGGGTGTATCTCAAAAGTGGCTCACCCCTATAACTTTTTTATTTTTTTCAGATAAAAAACGAGATTTGGTATGTTAGTATATGACATAAATTATGATTGATTGACGTATTCAATTGTTTTTGGTACTTCCTGTTTCACCGGAAATGACTACAACTTTTGATTTTTAAATGGCACCCTCGGTATTTTGTTATTTTATTCGATAGAAAATGACATTCTGAATAGAATGACTTATAATATGTCAACTTTTGACATATTAAAATATGGCTTATTTGAAATTGCAACATACTGTTCATAACGACAATTTGACTCGAAATACCAAGTGTGTGGTGGTACCAAATTATTCGAAAAAAAAAAATGATTTTTTGAAATATGCTAATCAGCTACCCTCATTCCATTTGAAAAAATTGAGATATTATTGAAAATACGATTTGGGCCTCTTTTTTACCCGGCCAGAACAAGGTACTAAAACATTAGACAATCAAATCTATTTTTCCAAGGCTCTTTGATTAAAAATTAGGGTTTTTAACACAGCCATGGCACTCTAGATTGGAATTTAAAATACAATTTTGTTTTAAGTAAAAATGTCGAAAATTGACATATAATTATGTCATTCTATTCATAGTGTCACTTTGTATCGAATAAAGTAACAAAATACCGAGGGTGTCATTTAAAAGGGGTTATTACCCGTGTAACAGGAAGTAACCAAAAACAGTTGAATACGTCAATCAATCCTAATTTATGTCATATATCAAATCTCACTTTTTTATCTAAAAAAATAAAAAAGTTATACAAGTGAGCCACTTTTGAGACGCACCCGGTATGTTTATACAGAGGAGAGTGAAAAAAAACACTATAAAGAAGAAAATCCACAAGGATAGTATTTTCTAAATAAAATTATGTTCTTTAAGTTAATTCTAAATCACAAAATTTGCAAAAATAAAACCGATTCATTTATATAAATATAGATTGAATATTTGAACGAAATATTGATTAATTTTTTAATTTTTATGATTAATAATATTAATCTTATATAGTACTTGATTATAACAAATGTGGAATTTGTAATATTAAACTACTTCATAGATATTTAACTAGATTTCATTATGACAGAAATAATTATTTAAAATTTTAGCGGAATTTTAGATATATAGTTTCAGTATTTTTTTGTCATTTTATTTAAAAATTGTTTCTTTTTTTATTTTCATATATAAGATTTAGTTAATTTTATTATTGCCATTTAATTATGTATTTAAATATCATGAATTCAAAAACTTCCTTGTTATAATAAATTTCTGTCAACATATCTGTCATAAAAACGCTAATTCCACGAAAAATGTTGTAGACCACGAAGGCACAAATTACCTACAAAGGTATTACAGATCTTTGTTACAGATACAAAAAATTAAAATTGGTATACGCTGTATTAAAGATAAATAAAAATATTTAAATATTTATATTATAAATATTACTTATTTTTATCTAAACATATTAAAAAAATAGTTACAGTTTAACTGGGTCACATATTCGTCTCAAAATAATGAAAAAATGATTGATAAAATTGAATAAAATAATTATAAAGAAAAATATTTAAAAAAATAGTAATTATTTAATTGAATTACATATTCTACACGCAACAATAAGAAATAATTAATAAAAATGAATATAAAAAAATAAAAATGAATGATAAGCTCACCGATTTAGATCTAAAAATATTTAAAATATCGTCACTTTAACTGGAGCACATATCCATAATATATTATTCCACTCACAACAACAACAACAACAATTGATATGAACTGGTGCGCTTAGGTCAACGTATTCTGATAAGAGCACGCGATTAACGCGTAGGCACGCCAACAATAAAATTGTTATTAACTGTTCGATTTACGAACAGCCACTACAAAATATTGCTATATCGATAATTATTTCTGTTTGTCCCCTAAATTAAGGATTAGCTTCCCCTCCCTTGCGTTGGAGCGCGGCTGAATGTGGAGATTGCTTTCGATCGGTGGTCTCGCGCTTGTTCCGTTCTGCGGTACGGATATGGCACCGGGTAAAAGCTTACTTGTGCAGTACTAGTCTAGTTAGAACGTTTATTTAAACTATATAATAGTGATAAGTTTTTATCTCTCTAGCCATTTTTGGTCTATCGTTGGACATAGGTCAAAATGGCGCTGGTGTGATAAGTTTATAAAAGAAAAATAACTAAATATGGCAATATGCACTTCTAGTTATTACACGTGTGGATTGACACTCTAAATCGCTGTCATTTTTAGACAGATTTCACTTGTCTTGTCATCATTCAATGCATTATTCAAATGCTCAGAATGAAAAAACTTTCATCTTAAAATAAAATTTTAATCAATCACAATTGTTTATCTCCATCATTTACCGGATTAATAATACAGAAATTACAGCTCAATTACAAATAATAATTAGTAATAGATAAAATAGTAATTTTATTAAATTATACGAATATTCTCGTTGTTATTGGTTTGAATTACATATGACAGTCACCCAGTGTTGCCACAAGCTTATTTTTTATCGGGGTAGATTATCACAAGATAGCGGATTGGGGATGCTTCTTAAACCGCCCAAGCTGTCAGAGTATACGAATATGTCAGAATATACGAATATGTCAAATATAACTTCTATACCATAGGAGCTATATTCTGACATATTCATCAGCGATTTTTTTTATATCGGCTGTTACCTATATTTTCATAAGCAAATATTCTTCAGACCTTCTAGGCTTCGGCTTGTAATCACAATTTCATAAGGGTACAGCATCAGTAATATCGCTTGTATCATCAGACATTCTATCAGTTTCGTTTTCTTCGAAGCAAGGTTACTTAATATGCAGTGGCGTATCCAAGAAACTTTATATAAAACGCAAACCAATAAATAAAATATTTATTATTTAAAGTCACTTACTTTTGTATTTTTTGTAAGGACTTCAATATCTTCTAAGATCCACAAAACCAAATAATTTTCTTGTGAAATCTTACTAGAAGCCTGTGGGTCTATTAACAGGGCATTGTAAGCATAGGCATCTAAAACTAATGCGCTTGTCGGACGAAGCCATGTGCAGGTTCTTCAATCTGATGAAGAAACGGAACAACACATTTTAGGTCGGTGCGACAGCCTGGCAAATGTGCGGCTCTCGGTAATAGGCAATGATAGGCCACTGACAGAGAGCTATATGGAGGGTTCAGTCTTCAAGTTGCTAGATTTTGTGAAAAGGATAGACTGGAGAATGTAACCTAAGACTCAAAAGAGGACCACAATAGGTCCGAAAATGTCGCAAATTAATGTAACTGACATTAATTTTTCGATTAAGCGCGTTAATTCATTGGTTCGGTTGCAGAGCTCTTAAGAGCCGTAACGGTTTAACAAAGTAAGGCATTTAAACAACACTTTATCATCAAAGTTGATCTTTTTCCTTAGTTTATATGTGATTAAACACTTATTTGAAGAGAGAGCATCTATTAGTTATATAAAATAACGAAAATTTATTGATTTATTCGTATAAAAGTACTGTATTTATAAATCAGCCGCTGGTAACCCGTCCATTATTACTGGAAGAGGAAACGCCGCGAGCCTTTCAAGTTTTTGGGTCAACATTCAAGTTAAAGTCACGGAGGAGAGTGAGCTTCGATCAAAAGGTTAAACACAGAATCGAAAGTGTTTCCCGCAAGTCATGTGCGTATAAATACCATTCAGTATCGAATCATGTGTTGCAATTGCCTGCGAATTTGGTTTTATTAACACGTGAGAACAGTTGTGTAGATACAGAGTGGTCAAATAGCTTTAAATTAGAGTTAATTTAACATGAATAAATTCAGGATTCAAGATAATTTTGCATTTAGTTAAATAGATAATACTCTTTCAAAAATAGAACAAAAATAATAACTTTATTTAGCTAATTGTTATGAATAAAGACAGATACACAGATACAGTTTTTCCTCAAGGCAAAACTGGGCAGTGGAAGCTTTGTTATTTTCTTTAAATGCCGATGGCCAACATACGGACTGAAATTATATGTCAGTTCATTACTCACATAGGTATACAGGGTGTCCCAGGATGAGCGTGCATTAGAAGTTTCTAGAGAACTACAATATTTAGATCGGAGATTTTTTGCACATGATAGTATGATGAGATCTATCAATTAAAAATATTTTCAATATGGCGGCACTTTCGGAAATACCGGAAGTTGATGTCAACTTTCTTATTTTAAATGGGTACCTTAATTTTTTATTACATACTTAAATGCTCTGTAAAATTTTACGAATTTTGATATCAAACAGTCTATACCTAACATTTTTGAAAAAAAAAAAAATTTAAAATTTTTGGCGAAAAAAACTGCCTGTCAAAAAAACTTGTATAGTCTAAACGTCAAATTTAGTGATTACCACAGTTGCTGGGACATAAAGAGAAGACATGTGGCTATTTATTTCAAAAACTAAATTGTTTGAATGTCATATAATATTGGCCGTAGCTGTCATGGAACTGTGAGTATCCATTTAAAAAAGGAAGTTGTAGCCAACTTCCGGTATTTCTGAAAGTGTCACCATATTGAAAATATTTTTAAATGATATATCTCATTGTGAAACAATGGTGTGCAAAAAAACATCCGACCTAGATATTGTAGTTCTCTCGAAACTTCTAATGCACGCTTAGCCTGGGACACCCTGTATAACAACAGCGTATAGCAACGATGACGCTTTAGTGATAATTCATTTGCATCAATTGTATACTTAAGTTTGCTTTACTTAGTATTGTAAACAGGGTGACAATTTGAAAACGAACAGTATTTAATATTGCCTCCACCGATGATAGTATGAAAATTTGGCGAAATACGTCAATTTACATATCAAGGGGGACAATTTTTGAGGCATTTGTTGTCGTGTTACTTTCAACCCCTTGACCCCCAGGGCACCTACCCCTAAAATTTTAAATAGCAACCCCTATTTCTTTTACCATTTTTGTGTTTCTTATAGAATTCTACATAAACTGCATTATTTTTTGAGAATTTTATAAGGAACACAAAAATGGTAAAAGAAATAGGGGTTGCCATTTAAAATTTTAGGGGTAGGTGCCCTGGGGTTCAAAGGGTTGAAAGTAACACGACAACAAATGCCTCAAAAATTGTCCTCCTTGATAAGAAAAAACTGTATGTATTTTCAAATATTATATTATAACAATTATTATAAAAAAATTAAATCTTATATTTACTGTATCAAATTTCAATAGTCAAGTCAATATCAGTTCAGATAATATAAACATTTCTACAATTTCGACAATAGGCAAGAAATGATAAAACTGGTAAACCAAAGTAACTACAAGAAACAACGGTTCAGGTTTCACTGTCTTATAGGATTACAATGTTGACGTCACCTGAGACTAGTTTTTCGCTACGCCATTGCTATAAACAATTATATATCTTTGCAAATAGCCTTATTTAGCTACTCAATCGAAACTATGCACCAAGAATAACCTTCGCAACTGCGGCTTGGTAACTGCTTGCTTATTGACCCAAATGGTTTTTGCAATCGGCGATAGTTTCAAAGAAAAACTCCAAAAGTTCGAAACGAATTCGAGTAAAATAACTTATCACTAAATTTGGAGGTCTGACGATTTTATTTTTATTATTACAGAACAAAGGCAATTATTTAAACATTTATTGATCGTTAATAAACGTTTTTTTTTCTATAAATTAAATTAAACTGTTTTTATTAAAACGCGGAAAAAGTTAATTCTAAATAAATTAACATTAAATTATCGATATTTTAAACAGTTTACAAATTTTAATGTTTTCAAGTTTAGAATTTTCCAAATATTAGTATTAATAAAACCCTGTACAGATTAGATTGGATAATAATTATGTCGGAAATATAACCATATTAGCGTATGAGCAATAAGAAGGATGGAAGAGCGAAACGCTTGCCCAGCAGTTAAAAGACCATACCATAACTTGGTATACTGATGCTTCCAAAACCAATACGGGAACAGGGATCGGAGTGTTTGCGCCGAGAGCTAATTACTCCGAACCAATGGGCACTTACCCTAGTATCCTACAGGCAGAAATCTACGCTATCGAGAGATGCGTACAACTTATCTTAGATAGGAACTATCGGAAACAAGAAATAGCCATCTTATCTGATAGTCAAGCAGCGTTAAAGGCGATCAACTCAGTATCAATCGATTTGAAATTGGTCAAAGAATGCATAGAGAAGCTGAATAAATTAGGCAAAGAAAACAAAGTCCTCCTACACTGGGTGCCTGCTCACCAAGGGATAGAAGGCAATGAAAAAGCAAATAATCTAGCTAGGAAAGGAGCGAACACTCCACTAACTGGACCAGAACCGTTCTGCTTTCCAAGTGGTAACCAACTCAAGGCGGAACTCAAGAATTTGGAAGATTCCATCCGCAACCTGGAATGGAAATCTTGCAATGGTCTAAGACACTCGAAGAAGTTTCTGAGGGCTTATGATCAAGAAAATTCACAGATCTTCCTGGGTCTGAGTAAGAATAATCTTCGGATTGTCACGGGGTTTTAACAGGACACTGTCTCATCAATGAACACCTCAGTAGATTGAAACTAAGAAGAAACGGCGAATGCAGATTCTGTGGGGAAGATGGTGAAACACCAGTACACCTCATCACTGAGTGCGCCGAGACGACAACCATTCGTGCCATGAATTTTGGTACGACTGATATTGGAGATGAAGAACTACCCTCTATAAAACCGTCCCAGATACTGGCTTTTGTCAAAGCCCTGGGACTGTATGATGAGTTATGATTCAAGAAAGGGGGACACAATGGATCTGTAAGGTCGAAGTGATTAACCCCCCTCCCACTCATTCTAAAATTCTAAAATTCTAATAACCATATTAGATTCTTCTAAGAACAATAGCTAAAATAACACACTAAATGTTGTCTGCCATTTTTAACAATAATTATAACTTAATGAAGCATTGCATTGGCTTGAATAAAAATATGATAATCAAATATATGCTTGTAGATGTTAAAACATTTATTTCAAAATCTTTTATATTTCAAGCAAGTTTCTAATTGACTGTATTTATTGCCTAATGGATTAGTTTATTTAAATAATGTAAAATATAATGCAAATGTTGGTTTTGCCATTGCGTTTAGCAAGCTTGCATATTAAAAAAAGAAAAACCATTATAAAAACCTTGCACAATATCTATGATAGTATGAATATTAAAAGAACTTTTTTGTACCTACATCTAGTTTTAGAAAGTTTTTTTTGATATAGGTATACCTAATTTATGGTAAAAATGTCATATGCCAATTAATATTGCTTTTGAAATATACTTTGTCGAAATAGACCTTTTCATAAACATATGAGGTGATATATTGGTAAATTATTTTTTCTAGTATTTCTTTTATTGTATTTATTTTAATTTTTTAATAATTTTGTTTTTTGTTAACTCTTTTGCCTGTTGAATATTGTCTACCGGGTGCGTCTCAAAAGTGGCTCACCCCTATAACATTTTTATTTTTTCAGATAAAGAAACGAGATTTGGTATGTTAGTATTTGACATAAATTAGGATTGATTGACGCATTTAATTGTTTTTGTTTATTTCCTGTTGCACAGGAAATGACTATATATATATATATATATATATATATATATATATATATATATATATATATATATATATATATATAACTTTTGATTTTTAAATGGCACCCTCGGTATTTTTTTAACTTTATTCATAGAAACTGACACTCTGAATAGAATGACTTATAAAACGAACTTATAAAAATTATGTATTGCGAAGGGTACTATACAGGGTGTACCAGAAATAAATGCAAGTATTTTAAATGGTAGTATAGTTCGACCCCAGAAACACGCCTATGATGTTTTTTTCGCGAAATAAAAATTTTGAAAATTTTTTTGGAAATTTTTTTAGTTTTTATTAAAAAAAATAATTTCTTAATAATATGGCAACATAGGTAGTAGATTAAATTTACAAGAAAGAAAATACAGAAAAGATCCAGTGGTTCTCAAAATTTTAGCAAAAAATCTTTTTTTTTTTGGAAACTTATAAAGTAAAATAACTCCGTTATTTTGGGCTTATTTGAAAAACGATAAAGAGAAAATATGTTTTTTTTATCGAGATCTACCACACCTTAAATTACTTGCACTTATTTCTAGAACACCCTGTATATCAGAAGGGAATAACAAAATATCACGTGTGTTATATTTTTGGAAAGGTAATTTTGAGTTCTTTTTACTTAATTAAAATGTTGTCTACGCTCTATATGGAGTATGTTCCTATTAAGAAGTATTCATTAAGATATTTTATGAAAACAGTATATCTGTCTTTTTATTACTCTGAGCCTGTACAAGACCTAAAAGAAAAAATTGAGATTTACACAAGGCAGAAGGGCAACGCGACGTGTTAGCGCCCTATCTCATTCACAGCCAACGGCCATAGGAGCGCATTACACGAATATTTATGGCATTAGAAATTATCCAGAAAAGGCGGGTTTTCGTCGGCGTCGATTTTTCACGTGTGCCCCACTCGGGTGCGCTCGACACTATCGCCCAGATAATTACCGGCCGAATTATAGGCCCGCGCCCCCCATTAGCCCGGCTAATGTGCGTAATTAATTTTTTGTTATAGCCCGGAGACTATCTGTCATTAGTTTTTTTCTGTTGTTAGAAAAAGAAGAAAGAGTAGGAAGTGCGAGATAGAAGTTATTCATTGAAGTGCCGTTTTGTATCTTAACTCAGTATAAATCTAAAATGGGACCCTGGCTAGTTATTTTATAGAACTGTATGCCGGAAACTTCGGGAGCATGTTCTGCAGACAAAAATAAGTAAAAAAGTTTGTATAAATGTATGTCATAAAATGCTTAGTTTCAGATATACAGGGTGTAGAAATTTAATTTTTATTTCGATTTTTTCCAAATAATTTCTGAAGTAACGTCAATATTTGGATGGAAATTGGTGTCTAGGAGCTTTTTGGCACGAGAAATTTGATTTTGATGTCAATATAACTCCTATTTGTAGGGGGCGCCACCTACATGTGTTTTAACTGTTTTGAAGAGTAATAAGTTTTCGACCGTACCTGTATAAAACTACTGAGTGAAAAAATATGCATTTTCGTGATTTTTTACGTAAAAAATGTCTCTTGGTAAAATTAAAGGTAAAAATTGCTACGAGCAACCATTCTCAAGATATTTAGAATATTTGGAAATAGTCAATACATGATATTATTGACTAAAAATAAACGTATTATGTTAAGTAGATAGTTTGGTTGTAAGTGATTGATGGTGTGAGATTTGATGATTTGGTTGTGAGATTTGAGTGAAATTATAAATTGGAACTTTTTATTTTTTCAAATTACATAATTATAAATTTTTCTTCGAAAAAAAAAATGATGATAAAACAGTTTCTATTGAACTTTTGGCACAAAAATGTTTCAAATTTATGATTTCAGTCTGATAACTATTTAGTCAAAAGTGTTTAATTTATGTCAATGATGACAGGTATTGATAATTTCGATTCCAAATATCTAGAGAACCCTTACCCATAAAATTTTTACCAAGAGATCTTTTTTACGTAAAAAACGTCGTATATCGTAATGTATATTTTTTACTCACTAGTTTTTTACAGGTACGGACGAAAAGATATTAATCTTTAAACCAGTTAAAAAATATTTAGGTGACATCCTCTACATGTAGGAGTCATATTGATATCAAAATCAAATTTCTCGTGCCAAAAAACTTCCAGACACTAATTTTTATCCAAATATTGACGGTACTTCAGAAATTATTTAGAAAAAATCGAAATAAAAATGAAACTTCTACACCCTGTATCTCCGAAACTAAGCATTTTACGACGTACATTTATATGAACTTTTTTACTTATTTTTATCTGCAGAATATGCTGCCGAACTTTCCGGAATACAGTTCGCACCACCCTGTATATTTTGCGGGCCTATGTGGGGGACCCACAAAAGTTCGTTGTGGGTCTCTCACACTTTTATAGTCAACTCACAATTTTACAAATATTTTTAACTCCCCAATACCCCAATGTAAAAAAAAAGATTTTGCCTATTTTACAATATGTTGTTGTCTTGAATGTATACTTTTTGATCCAGAGATATTTGTTGTTAAAACGTGCTAGAAATTATTTTGAAGATTTCTCAAATTCGTCTAAGAATCTCTCCAATTCGCCTAAAAATCTGTTGGAGATATCAAAAAGCCGTCTGTCAGTAGATTCCCAAGTAAAATTATTATAAACAAGTTCCTCTAGGAGATGCGAGACCTTGTCGTTGGTGGGGAAGCTCCTAGTCAGGTGCTAGTGAAATCCTCTCTGGCACTTTGGCTGGGTCTAAGAAACATCCACCAGAAAGAGAGATATGTCATCCATTATAGACTCGGGACAACACCGGTATCAGGTCTAAGGAGAGACCAAGTTAAAGAGGTGGAGAAAATGGAGACAGATCCTCCAGCCTCCACCTCACGGGTATCTCAGCCGGAGTCAAGTTTCTCGAGTGTGAAGAGCACGGAGAGCTAAACCCAACCCTGGAAGGGTGTATACCTGCGTAGGAGGTAGATGTCCACTCCTCGGAGGAAGAACATCTGTTGTAAGGGGAGGATGGGTAATACCCTGTCCTTCCTACAACAGGAAAATCCTCGTGTCCGTGTATCATGTGTTATAGACTGTATGACGAGTTTATTAGTAATTAGTTTAGTAAGTTTATTATTAGTAAACAGGGGACACAATAGTTCTTTAAGGTCGCGGTGATTTACCCTCCTCCCATTCATTCTACATTCTACAGCTCACAGTTTCACAATAATTATACTCGTCCCCAATATAATCTAACTAAAAAAAAAGGAAAATAGATATTGTATATTTTACAATTATGTTGTTGTCCTGAATATATACTTTACATACGTTTTTGAGATATTTGTTGTAGATTTTCTCAAATTAGTCAAGATCTGTTAGAGATATCATAAAACGGTATATTATATATCAGTGGGTCAAAAATTTTTATACTTGATGGAATTTGCTTATTCCCCCGTTATTTTCAAATTATTTTTGAAAATCGTTTTTGCATATTTGACAATTATGTTGTAGTCCTAAATGTGTACTTTACAAAATCATTTTGTTTTTGAGATTTATACGTTTTGTTTCAGATATTTACTTGTCAATTCTGAGGCAATTGAAAGTCGCCATTAAATTTCCAACCAAAATATTCAGTCATACCTTAGTTATACTTTCGGCAAATTTCGAACTAAATAAAAATGGTAAACGTTCAAGAGGAAGATCCTCGATGGACCAAACTAAGAAAATTATTGGTTACGGTTAGTTATGAGCAAATGAAAGACCGAGACCAAGATCTCCCTGATCTTGATCTTGCAGAGTCTAGCTTTGGTCTTTGTCTTGCTGCCAGACTACAAGACTTTGGTATTACAAATTTTACTGCAAGACTTTAAATAAAAAAATGCTTGGTATATTTCTAGATTACTTGAAATGTATTGTATGTGGGAAATAATAATATAGTATATTTTCTTATTATAAATTAATATAAGTGCGAAGAAAACTGAATAAACTGGATAGTTAGATCTACTACTGTCACTAAGCATTTATTCTTAAAATTCTTTGTTGACATTTCGGTTATAATGAGTGGCACTGATAGTGGTTTTACCGATAAACCAGCTAAACCAAAAAATATAATTAGGGTAAATGTCTTTTTTTAAATGTTTTATTGCGTAACGTATATTTTGGAAGGCCACACAGTAGTCGTTTCCATCAACATAAACCTGTTTCATTTTTTCATTCATTTACCTTCACTTGATTTGATTAATGGAATCTCTCATTTGCTTTCGGCGCCTACTGATTTTTTTACTTAATGGTTCACTTTTGAATACTGAAAAAAACAATTGACAATTCTATCACGTTTCTATGATGTTTGCATTTAAATATACAGGTTGAGTCTTAACTAAGTGCAAATATTTTAGGGGTAGTATATTTTGACCGCAGAAACACGATTATGAGGTTATTTGCACGAAATTTTTTTTTGGAAAATTTAGAATTTATTGAAAATATTCTGGGATTTTTTTTAGTTTTGAGTTAAAAATCATAACTTCTTGATAATATGACAAGATAGGTAGTAGATTAAATTTACAAGTAGGAAAACCCAGGAAAGATCCGGTGGTTTACCGAATAAGCAAAAAAAAATTTTTTCTGGAAATTGATAGTGCCAAATTCCACTTTCAATTTCCAAAAAAAATTTGGAAATATTTGCACTTATTTAAGACTCACCCTATACTATATATTATACAGGGTGGTACAGACGCAAAGTTATTAGTCTCCAAACCAGTTAAAAAATATGTAGGTGGCGCCATCTACAAGTAGGAGTCTTATTGATGTCAAAATCAAATTTCTCATATCAAAAAACCCCCAAACATCAATTTTCATTCAAATTTTGTCGTTACTTCATAAATTATTTGGAAAAAATCGAAATAAAAATAAAACTTCTACACCCTGTATATCCGAAACTAAGCATTTTAGGGCATACATTTATACGAACTTTTTTGCTTATTTTTATCTGCAGAATATGCTGCCGAAGTTTCCGGAATACAGTTCGGACCACCCTGTATATCACCCTATTAATATCTCACCCTGTAGTATTTAAAAGTCTATTTTTCTGAAATAATTTATTTAAATGGTACCTTATTATACAGGGTGAGTCTGAAATAAGCGCAAATATTTTCAAAGCTGATAGGTATAATCGTTACATAGATCAAAGAAATATATTTTCTTTTCGCTGTTTTTCAAATTCAAAAAAATGTTTTTGCTTGAATTTTGAGAACAGGGTTTTTTTCTGTTTTCATTCCTCTAAATTTAATCTACCACTTGTGTTACCACATTATCAAGATATCATGTTTTTTAATTGAAAATTAAAAATATTTCCAAAACATTTTCGAAAAATACAAAATTTAACAAAAAAGTCACTAAAAAACTCATGACGTCTCTGGGATCAAAATTTACTACCCCTAAAAATGCACTTATTTAAGACACATCCTGTATATTATTGAAATTATTCTTCAACCTACAAATCCCATAACATAAGCATATTTTAACGTTGTAAACTGAAATCTACAACGGATAGTTTAATTTTTTTTTAATTTTTAGTATTTTTCTGAATTTCGTATTCTTCAGTTTTTGCTGTAAACCAAGAAGTTCTAACATTGTGGTTGTTGTAAAGTATTTAAAATAGCAATGGTACCAGAATTTTAGTGGGTTTATTAAAACAAATATATATTTTAAATATTTTATTATTTCGACTGCCAAGTAAATATTGTTATAAGTACAGCTCGGGCTTTAAAATTGCTGTAGCAAAAAAGGTTCAGAAAACACTAGTAACTTTTTCTTTTTCAAATATTTTTTTCGCACGTAGTCATGCGGAATACGTTCGTTTATTACTATTAGTAGAAAGGCCACTATTTCTAAATATAAGTAAGGATATTCGGTCTTCAAAATCCCTTGTATAGAGGGACAAAAAGTACTAGTATCTAAACTACATTGGTTTCCTTTAACTTTATATATGTTTATCACTAGCCAAATAGTTTGCGTCAAACACTACCAATGTTCTATTAAGAGAAATAAAGCATTTTCATTATAATAAGTAGAAATTGTCAATACTAAATTTTAAACTATATTTTTCGGTAATTTAAAAAAAAAATTTACCTTCACCATTTTGTCAAAAAAATATTTTATTTTGGTAGTCTCAAAATACATTTTTTCTGTTATTTCTCTTAGTAAAAAACCAGGAGTCTTTTGTATAGGAGATTATTTGCAAAACAAAAATACAACGGTATAAGTTTAAAGTACAACTTTCTACATTAAGTTATTGCTAAGTACTTTTCATAACTTTAATGCATCTTTATAGTTTTTTTTTAACCAGGAGGATCCTATCTACTTAGACAACTATATTTCAGTGATCCCTGGGTATATTGAGACGGACTAATATACTTTACGTATCTGTTTATATAATTTAAAAGTTATTTTATGTCAAAAAACATGATTATTCTTCTTGTTAATTGTTATTGTTCATATTTATCCTGCAAATAAATATGCACGAGCTCAATTTTCACTAAAAATAATTTCATGTGTTTTGACATAAAATTTCTTAGGCTATTATAGGAATTCTCTACGAAAAATTCGTGTATAGTTTTGTATATAAAATTTCATGCAAAAATTTCTATTAATATAATTTTTCTTTCCAATACGTATTTATTGTATTTCCAAAATATGTATTTTATTTATGTTTAACTCTCTAAGAATATGTTTATCTTTTAGTATAAACCGACTATACATACAAAAATTCTTTAATCAGAGGGTTCAATTTTTTACAATATAGTTTTCTTTATAATAAGTATTAAAGCCAACTAAAACTGTTATTTAGTTTTTGTTAGTATAAAAGCGTTTAAACTAAGTTTGTTCATACATAAAGGATCAAATTGCAAAAGTAATAATAATAATAATGTTTTTTTTTTTTTTTATTTATTTTCTAATATTCTACAAACTTGTTCCTTCATATATACAGAAATAATCACAAATTCGTTAAAACATTATTATATGCAAAGAGATCTTTTTTTGTTTGTTTTTGAAAACAGATCTATTTTTGAGTTGTTTTTCCAAAATTTAACTCGACACATTGTTAAATTTTGGAAATTGGAGACATTAGTTTATCGGAAAATTCCAGATGACATTCCTAGGACATGTAGATGTTTTTTGGAATAAGTGGTTCCCCAGGTCAATAGAATCAGCTACCCCAAATATTTGCTGGACTTTCCCGACGACAATGTTAATTCTGAAAAGAAAAAAGAATCAATTTATATGTACAAAAGTTGCATTAAAAAAATTGGTGTCATTAATTAATGCAAAATTAAATGTGTTCCAGAGTTAAAAAATACAAACAATTTTTTTTTGATTTTAATATAAAAAGTATACACGGAGTATTGTAGCTAACGAATTAGATTTTGTACAAATAATAAATAAAAAAAAGTTTTGGGTTCGTTGAAGGACTAGTAGAGCTACAATCTAAAATATTCTTTACAAGATACAAGAGTGTCCCAAATAAGTAAAAAATAATTATTTAGTTGTAGTTTTTTTTAATGAAACCTGTATATTAATTCTAATTTTTTAGATTCTACGATTGGAATAAAGGGATATGTGTTTAAAGTTTATTACACCTTACCGTTTTTGCAAATATTTTCAATTTTATGAAATTGCAGTAAACACATTTTAAGGCTTCATTCCTCCGAGGGTATCGAAGTTTTATACTAAAATATTTACTGAAGTTTTTTTTTTTTTTTTTTTTTTTTTTTTTTTTACAATAAAAAAATACTACCTTAGTACGAGTGTCTAAAATTTATATTAAATAAAGTACTTAGCGTTAAACGGCTAATAACTTGTTTACCATTTAAGTGGAACACCTCTATAACTTTTAGTTAGAATCAGATGCATCAATTTAATTGTGCTAGTCGTAGGTAAGTGTATTAGTACCATTTTTTCACCTTTCTCTCAAATGGTTTCGTAAAAAAATCATTTTCTAATTAATTTAGACATCATTTACCACTATAGACATGGAATATTGACCATTTTCGTATTTTTAAAAGATGTAACACATTTTCCAAAGAGTATCAGATACTAATATTGTCATATAAGTTTGTTATTTCATTAAGATAAAAAAACTGTTTAAAATATTTTGTGTTAAAGAGGACCAATTAATATGATCCAGTATTCAAACTACATTAATGACTGTTTACGTTGATTAATAATAATTAAAAAAAAAAAAAAAAAAACTGATTTTATATGTGTATTAGACAGTGTGGTAAAAAGTAACACCTTATAAATTTTTTTCATTTTTTGGGACAGAATGCTTATTTATAACAAAGAGACGTTCATTTTCATAACTTATTCTATTGATTTCTGAGTCAGAATCAATATTTAATTTAGAATAATTTATTATTAAAACAATTAAGGTAAAATGGTATAATACAAATTTGATAAGCAATTAATTGTGCATCCGATTCAAAACGTAAAATAATAAATGGTGTTGTATTTTAAAATTAATCAAGTTATTGCCGTTTAAAAGCTAGTAATTATTTAATATAAAGATTTTCGAACACTCTGTTTATAAGGTTAGTGATAGATTTTATTAATTGACAACACACTATCTGATCAACTAAATAATCTTCAGTATATATTTAGTACTAAAACTATAATAATATAAAAAAAAAAAAAATTGAAGTTTAAATTTTTTTGCTTGGCAGTTATCACAAAGTATTGAAAAATTGTCAAAACGGTTAGGTTTAAGTGCGATAAAACTTATTCAAATTTACCTTTATTTCAATCGTAGACTTCTAAAAATGGAAATAAATATACAGTTTTTTTTTTAAATAGTAAATTCAACTATAATATTTTTTTTACTTATTTGGGACCGAGTTTGGGAACACTCTGTATATTGTGAAATTATTTTTAAATTGTAACTCTAAAATAGTCCTTCAACGAAATTAAAACTTACAGTTTGTAAGAAATTTAATCGTTTAGCTACAAATACTCCGTGTCGTATATTGTGAGCAGAACAACCCTGTATACCGGGACTCTATGGTTACATTCGTAGAATTTGACACTTAATGTTAGTTTAATAATATATTTTTGTACTTTTTGTGCCATGCCCTCGAACACTCAATGGTAATTTTATAGAACTCCAAATTTAGTTTCTTCCGCGTAACTATTACCAAGTTATTTATGAATTAGATATTGCCATTATTTTTTTTTTCTCAATGCTGACAATTAAATTGTGAGATACATTTTATTTGTCCAGTTTTACTTTATGTTAATGGGAAATTCTTGGCTTTGCTGCTTTGATTATCATCATTTACAATGATTAAATTCGACGGAACGGAAGTCGCGGGGTGGCAGAACGCTAGTGTTTGTTTATATAGTAATTGGAGAAAACAGAGCATTAACACTTTTTTTATTTGTTTTATTTTAAATAGAAAAACTAATATTGTGGAGGGAAAAGTGAACTGGAAACGTCCTAGAAGGTGATCTCCAAACCGCTCGGCGGACCGAATGAAGAAAATAATATCGATCTTTACGAGGTCTTGTACACCATAAGAGAAGTTTGAAGAGAATTATTTAGTTTACAAAAATTTAAAAAAAAAAAAAAAAAATATGAAAAAGGTTATTAATAAGGGAATATGAGAAAAAAATAATTTTTAAAAAAAAAAAAAACTTCAAAAAAAAAAAAATGTTTTTGTCATGTTGGAACCTATGCAGGACAAAAGTAAAAAGCAATAATTAGTATTATGCTATAGGATCTAGTTAGTAGAACTAATGAGAATTTTAATGTTAGTTACAGACGAAATTACTGTATCAAGAGCTCGCAGGAAAATGATTCCTCACAGTGCTCACGTGTATAGAATGAAACCTATGTCACGATGTCTAACCTTTTTGCCTCTAATTTTTTTTTTTTTATAAAAAAAAAGGTTTGTATAGGCTGTTAGGTTAGGTTGTTCAATCTAGAGTGCCATGGCTGTGTTAAAAACGCCATGGCTGTGTTAAAATTTGTTCTAAAGTGAACCCACCTTGGAACCAAAAAAGAGTTTGCTCGTCCTAGTGTTTTATACGTGTTTGTCCTGGGGACAGATAAAAAATGCCCAAATCGTAGTTTTTAATTATATCCATAATTTTTAAAACTTGGAACGACGCGACGGGGCTCTTAGATCATTTGAGAAAAGATTATTTTACTAATAATTTTGTAACTACACTTCGTTTTGGTAAGAAATTTCGATTCAAGATTGTCGGTTATGACACGCTGGTGTAAAATTTCAAAGATAAAAACAATTATGAGCAATAATTGTCAGAGGACAGGAGATCATATGAAGTGTATTTTTCTACTCATGTCCATTTTCTATGGAATTATGTAAGAAAATCGAGGTTGCCATTTACCGAACCAAATCAAAAAGTTGCTATATTTCCGGTGGAACAGGGAAGTGACCAAAAACAATTGAATACGACAATCTAATCCTAATTTTATGTTATATACTTACCTACCAAATCTCATTTTTTAATTTAAAAAATAAAAAGTTATAGGCGTGAACCACTCTTGAGACGCATCCGGTTTTTGGTATAAAGTCAGAGAGATAACAATATAATCTATTCAATATATAGGAACTCAATTTCAATTCTAAATAAATATCCAGAGATACAAATGTAATGCTTATCCCCATATTTTATTATCTAATTTAGAAAAAAAAAACCTGTAGACCACCTCTCCTTCTTATTGGTTCTTATATACAAGTCAATACTGGATTAGCATCTGAAAAAAAGAGAGAGACGAAATAAAAATTCTAGAAAGGTTATAAAAGGGTGGCTATCAAAGCTAACTTTTTGATCCATAGGATAATTTTGAAGAATTTTTATTTTTTTCCTTCCGTAATAGGCATAAACCCTGAGCCTAGAAATATCAAATTTTTAATTTTTGTGATTTTTTTTTTTTTTTTTTTTTTTTTTTGTTTAGTTTTAAGTTATTATAAAAAAGTAAAATAGTCCAGATTGATGGCATAGTTTCAGGTAAATTTTCTGGTCTAATTACACTCGACTCTAATACTATACGCTTTAGTGACGATAATTCCAGGACATTCGAACTGCAATATGCCCTTAAATTTTCCCATCTCTCCTTTATGACCCTGTCATTTTACTACAGAACCGAATAATTATCGCTTGGCCGAATGTTCATTTTCGTTTATATTAATATCAGTTTCATTGTTTAGTTTGTATAAATAATTATTGAGTTATAAATCCGTTTGTTAATTAAATTATCCCTGTTGTAAAATATCAATTCAACATTATATTGGGTTATCTTTTATCTTCGGTGGCAGTGTTTGGGTTGCGCTTTCTTCATCTCCAACGGTTTGAAGACTTCTAAGACTTTCCCTGGGCAGGTGGTATCAAAGGCATTGTTTTTTTGTTATAAATTGGGTCTATGTCGTCTACGTTTATACGCTCTTCTCAAAAAATATCAATGTTTTGGCTTTTTTTCTTAAATTTTTATAAGATTTTAGATTGTCTTAATTGTTGTAGTAAACATGTATAGTATTGTGTAGTTTCGTGTTGTTCAATCAATATTTTGGAAAGAAGGTTTTTTTGTTGAGTTCCTCCAGCGGATACCATTATTGTTTTTTTATCGGAATATATTAAACACTTTTATATTAATAAATAAAAAAAAAAATATTTGTTTTTTAATTTTTGACTTTTTTTTTTTTTTTGTTTTTTTATTACATTAATTAATTGTCTTGATATTTAATGTCTTTGTTTTTTGGTATGACTTCTTCTTGTTGGTGTTTAGTTGTATCTAGGTTAATATAATATTTTTAGTATTTATTTTTTTTTTTTTTTTTTTATTATATTTATTTTTGTGATATTATAAGTGACAATTTTATTGGATTAGTGTAAATATATGCAAAGTAGATAAGATGCGTGATAATGACCGTGTAGCTG
>NW_022147210.1:85871-113903 GCF_002938485.1 Sitophilus oryzae
GCGAATGTGTGTATGTGTGTATGGCGTGTCCATTGACGAGCCTTCCAGCTGGCAGTAGACTTGGGGGACTTAGCCAAGTAGGGTGTCAGCCTCCATTCACCAACAGACAGCACTGATCTTTCCTATACAGGGAAACTTCAACTAATTAATATTTACATTAAGCTTTGAACTTGTGACATTTGTTAGAGAGGTGTTCGAAAGAACATGCGCCATTGTATTATTCTAGCTAAAAATTGATTTTTTCCAATATCATATGTTGGCCCCATTCTGCTTTGTTTCGTACTACAATGGGGTATTAAAGTCTTAAGAAAGTTCGATTTATTAAATTTCCGTTTAGGCGGGCTCGAATTTTCTCCTCCTTTTCCAAGTGCTGTTTGGTTGATTCCCATGAACTTTGAGGGTAAACTTACTATAATGTCGTAAAATCATCAGGGGCGTGCATATAGGATACTTTAAAAAAAAGAAATGTGCGCCACAGCCTTTATTTCTTTTGATATCAAACTTGTGTTGGGTAGACCGTTAATGCCAATTAAAAGTTATCTCTCTTGAATTATTTTGTCGATTCCGGGGCTCCTGCGATTGTACCTATTGAGATAACAGGGGGCTTTTATACTCACAAATTTAAATTAAATAATTATTTATTTTATTATTATATTGTATTTCTATTATTATTATTAATATAGTAACATACCCGTGCGAGGGGTCTCTAACAATATTAAATAAATAAATAATGGTGTTTTTTTTTTTTTTTTTTTTTTTTTATTTTTTAGAAGTTTTTGAAACATCCTGTAAAAAAAATTTATAAAAAAAAGATTTTTTGTTTATATTTGGTTAAAACCAAATACAAATAAAAAAAAAAAAAAAAAAAATGATATTAATTTTTTTAAGGTTGCTATTAGACATGTATCGATGGGCAAATTATAAAATTGCGTTTATCTCATCAAGAAGGCCGAAATCGACAAAAAAACAAGAACCCACTTTTAATCGGCATTAAACAGCGTACACTTTTTCGCTAACGAGAGAAAAATGGCAGTGGCGTATATGCTTTTTAGATTTTTTTTGTAGAGAAAATATTCAGTGATAACCCATATCACGTCACTGGTTGAATATGTCGACACTTTTTAGCTTTAATTAAAATATGTGCAATTTATAGTAACATTTTCCCTCAAAATTTCATTGGCTAAAAGGTGACTTGGAAGAAAATTATTAATATTGAATCGAAAAAAAAAATAGTAAAGACTTTAACAACTCCTGTAGCTACTAAACAAAGTAGAATCGGAACCTATGTTGATATGAAAAATGGCACATGTTTTTTGAAAACACCCTGTATATACTGTATATTTTTTTACGACCAATTCAATATGATATTGCTAGAGATTCATACAATAACCCAAACACAATCAGTTTTTTTTTTCTCTAAAAAAATATTTTTTGTAAAAAAATTATTTTTTTTAAAATTAGAAATTAAAAAAAAAAATGTTTTCAATTTTATTTTGTTGAAGATATATTTTAATTTATTTTTTTTTTAAAAATTATAAAAATAAAATAATTGTTTTATTTTTTAACTTTTTTTTTTTATATTTTTTGAATATTGGGAAAAAGGGGGCGAAGTATTTTTGCTTGGGCCCGACCAGATGAAAAAGAGGCCCTGGTCAAAGGAGTAATAAGACAGGAGTACGACAGGTGAACAAGAAGTCGAATTCGCGACGAGAGAGCAGATATATAATTTAAAAAGGTCGTTTCAATCAAGTCCAATTTTGTCTGTTGCCAAGTATAAACTCCTTCTTATGCAAAAATAACAGATTTTCTGAACACTATAAATTAATAAATAAGAAGGCAAAAGTAACGAATCAAATCTATACATCCAACTCAGAAATACTACACATTTTAGTAGTTGGTTTGCGTCACTTTTTCGCCATGTACCATAATATCAAAGAAAGAGAATGACTAACTAAGTTGATCGATTTCAAAGAGTAAACAGATAAAATCTGAAAATCTGACAACGGCGAATTTTATTTATTCTAACCTATGATTTTAGGACGCTAATCAGCTGTGCTAATCAAGCTTAAACATAAACAAATCTTATTAGTTGTTTTTTTTTTTTTTTTTTTTTATTTATTAATATCATTTTTAAAGTGTGAGTTTTTCGATATATTATCGTTTTGAGAGTTTTTTAAGGTTATAATTTTGTATGCGGTTTTTGTTGCGTACTAATTTGGTAATTATGTTAAATATGAAAATACTGTTTTTTAACAGGACACGAGTAGCAGAAAAAGACGAGATGGTGGCAATGTGTGCTTATAAAGACTGTAAAAATAGATCTTATTCTTCGACAAACATAATATTTTCACTCTTTGTGCCAAAGGATCCGAAAAGTATTTTTATAGAAAATATACTATATAATTTATGTTATTAAACTAAATGGCTGAGACTGGTAAAATTTAAATCATGTTTAAAAAAAATTAACTATAATTTTACAAAAAAAAATGAGCAACTCTATTTTTTTGAACATAAACTCCACATTGTGATCAATTATCACTTGTTCACGTCCATATGTAAAAAAAGATACACGTAAAATAATTAAATAAAACATTTTTTTTTTTTTTTTTTTTTTTTTTTTTTTTTTTTTTTTTTTTTTTTTTTTTTTTTTTTTATTATCTTTATTCCCCGATAATATATGTTTCTAATTATAATTTATTTTATATAAATTTAGAAAACTCATTTTTTTCGTTTCTATTTATTCCTTTACCCATACAGTAACAACTATTTATAAGCTATACAGGCAAATTTTAATAAAAGTCTATTTCAAATTTCCCGCGAAAAAATACGAAAATTTAAAAGGGACAAGCGAGACGAAGTCACTCTCCCCACCACTAAAACATGAAAGGTACCGCGAACTGTCGTCTCTCTGTCTTAATCTACTCTTGCTCGGTAAAAAGTTAAGGTAAATATAAGTAGTCTCCTCAAGATTAGCCGTGGCGGCAACAAGAAGACGTCATTCCAAATTATTTTGCGTTTTTCTGTTTAGCCTTGATCTTGATCATTTAATTAAAAAAATAAAGTTTTAATTTAAATTTAAAATCACATAATTATATTATTTTAAAAAAAAAAAAAAAAAATTAATAAAAACTAGACGATGATGTGTAATACGGAATCCCAACAACGGCGAATGGTTTATTTTTTGGCCACTTTACCCAAGTTTACGGCCCGGCGAGAGCTGGGCCAAGGTCTTTTATTGACGAGCCTCTTGCAGATACGGTGACGTTCACTTTGCGTAGCACTATGTGGTATAGTGATAGTAAAATCGGGGCGTGATTTAACCGACAGATGCATGAAATAGAGTTAAATCTCCTTGAATTTCTTTTTAACTCGAAATTTGATTTTAGTTTTTTCGAAATAGAAGATTCAAATGAAGAAGGGTGCAAATTTTCCGAATGTGATTGATTGTAAAAAATAACACCTTGTGTGGTGATTTTGACAGACAAAAAGTGACATAAAATCATTGACTGGAAACTTATATGGTGAAATTTTGATAATAATTGAATAACTAACAAAATATATCCATACATTTAAAAAAAAAGGAAAAAATAATTTTTTGAAGAAGGTACTACTAAGTTTATTTGTGCCTGTGATATGCCATTATACAGGGTGTTCTAATTAATTTTAAAAAATATAAAATGTTTTTTTTTTTTTTTTATTATTATTTATAAGTATAATTTATTTTTCTCGACGACCGTTTGAGTGAACAAGAAAAACTCAAAAGACAATTTTGTTAAAAGGGATGTCAGTTTTAAGAAAAAATATATTTTCTTTAAAAAGGCAGTGGTGTAAAACACATTTATCGTTTTTTTTTTCAGTTAATTTTTTTAAACACTCTAAATACAAAAAAAAAAAAAAAAAAAAAAAAAAAAAATATATAAATTGTTTTAAGAACACGACATGAGGAATCACACATAGCGATTTTTTTTTTATTTCTAAAAAAAAAAAAAAAAAAAAAAAAAAAAAAAAAAAACACCCTGTATATTGTCCACTTGACAATGACTGCTGAAAAATCAAAAAATACCTCAAAAAAAAAAAAAAAAAAAAAAAAAAAAAAAAAAATTTGATTTTTATTGAAGTTTGAGGTCGTTTACAAAATACTGGTTTGTTTTTTAAATTTCTATCTATTAAATTTTAAATATCAATAGTCAGAAATAGTTTTTTTTTAATATTTATTTAACTGTAAAAATGTTGTTTTCTTGTTGTGTTGCATCTTTGCAAAGAAACTACAAAAACTGCAAAAGATGTACGTTTTTCCAACAAGTCGAATAAGGTATGTTCTAGATAAAAGATAAATATATGGTATGTATTCGTTGTTTGATTTTTTTTTCGTTCGCTTTAAAATCTATAAATCTCGGTCTATTCATTAGACAGCCAGTCGACTTACGATCATTTACATGAAACTCTGTAAAATAAATAAAAAAATAAACTCCACTAAAAACACGGAGGGGCGCTTTGACCCAAAATTTTACTATTAAGTTTCATATCTATCTTATTATTATATATATTATTATATTATATATTATTTTCTTTTATCTATGCATAAAATACAATTTACCTGTGAATTAAAATGACAGAAATAACTGTCACTGTCATGTATCATCTCGTGTCATTCGGACTATAGTTACTAAGTTCATTTAGACATTTTAAATTTATTTTTCTTTATTATTTTTGTGCATTTCAGAGCAAGTTTTTTGCGACTTTTGTTTCAATACCAGTCAAAACATATTGAAGCCACTGTGTTCCAATTGACTTCGGAAATGCTATACCTAAGTAAATATTTATTTTCTGTATGAAAGAGTGGAGCTAGCAAAAGACATGCTGTTGCCAGATTAGCAATTTTATTAAGCATTGTTGCGATAGACGATCATTTTTTAGATTTTGAGTGTAAAAAAGAAGACTTTTTCGATGCGTCAGAGAAAAGAGGACAGTACGATCAAAAAGAGGACTGTCCTCTGATATAGAGGACGGTTGGCAACCCTAAATTACGGTGATGTCTCACTTGCAAATTCTTCTTTTATTTACTCTCATGTCTTTGTTTGTTATGTCGTTTAATAGTTTAATATCATTTATTTCCTGCTTGTTTTTTTGAATAGAACCGGTTCTGGATCTAAATTGCTAATCTGGCTACAGCATATCTTTTGCTAGCTCCACTCTTTCATACAGAAAATAAATATTTACTTAGGTATAATATTTCCGAAGTCAATTAGAAGTAGTGAGATTCTTAGGGCTCAAACGCACTGACGACTAGGTCGCAGCGCAATGTTATTAGGAAACGCAGCTGCGACCAGTAATAACATTGAATCAAATGCTGGTCGCTGCGACCTGGCCGTCAGTGCGTTTGAGTCCTTAATTTCTTAGTACCGACGACGATGCCGACAAAAACAGTGCCGAAATTAAGAGTCCCAATCTATTTCAACTGACTTCAGATAAACTATACAAGAAATTCAGAATGCACAACGCTTTGCTAAGACGTCCATCGTTGATGTAGCTAAATCAAAATGTAAAATAAAGAATAAAAACAAAAGAATTAAAGTGTGTTGAAGTTACTGAGTTACTTACTAAGAATTGTTTAACGTCTGATTGATGGAAATTACAACAAATGCAGTTTTATAATGAACGGTTACAATTCAGATGTCTTTTTTGTTTTAAATTGGTTTAGTTTTTTGGCGTAACTTTTGTCTTTCGGGCCTGATGAGGGAAAGTAACTTTTCCCGGAACATGTTGCCCCATTTAACAAAAATTATTTTTTGAAATAAAAATTTGAAAAGATTGTGTGATGTTTGACTCCCCCCTCCCCCTCCTTAGAGATTTTGCATTTGTGATGAACTCACATTAGGTTAGAGAACGTTTAGTTATAAAGAAATATTGGTGAATGCATTAAGAAAGTCAAAAAGACCATTATCCATATAACGTTTGCATAACTTTTGAGTAAATTCTCGATATTTGAAGGAGATTTAAACATTTTTTCGCCTGTCCCGTTTTTTCTACACTTGTGTCCTCTATTTTTAATTTTGTTGGCAACCCTACCGTAATTAAGAGTTGAATAAAGCCGCATATGATGATGCAATAAAATAATAGGCAAGGAAAACGTAACAAACTTATATACCTATATCTTTTATCCTATTGAAAACTACGAGATGCCTTTGAATTTTCCATTTTCTTCCACTTATATTTTATGCGCTTCGCTTTTTCCCGTCCTCCCCTAATAAAAATTCGCATCGCCCGTTCCTCGTACCCATAGCTCGTATGCTCTATCTCACGGACGTGTTAAGAGCGCATAAAATAAAAATTAAACAGGTCACGGAGTTTGTTTTGAAACTGGAATGGCGAGCGCGTATAAAAATGCGATCTGGAGAAACGACGACGTCAGGATCGTCAAATTCGGTTATGGAAGACGAACGTGGACGTGTTTGCGCGTATTTCGACCGCGATTTCTTCACTAACTGCTAAGGATGGCAGGAAAGGTCGATTTTGATATATCGATATATTGAAGGCGAAAATATCGACGATAAAGATATTTTCGCCTTCTTCTTCTTTAACTTAATTTAGTAGGTCTTAGAAACCTTATTTCAAAACTGCTTTGGCGCTGTTTGTACCCAATATAGTCTTAGAATCATCTCCCTCATCTTGTCCTCTGACTTCTGTGTCGTAGCCATGTTTTCGTGACCACACACATTTAGCCATTACATTTTCGAATGTCCTCGTTCCATTTTTCATTCTTTGTTGTGTGTTGTATACTGCCAATGTCCACACTACTCTCCAGCGTCGAGTGGCTATGATTCTATCACAAAGGACTTCGCTACCGAAAGATTCGTACAACTTATCTTAAATACCGGGTGCGTCTCAAAAGTGGCTCACCCCTATAACTTTTATATTTTTTTGAGATAAAAAAACGAGATTTGGTATGTTGGTGTATGATATAAATTAGGATTCGTTACGTATTCAATTTTTTTCGGTCACTTCCGGTTTCACCGGAAATGACTGCAACTTTTGATTTTTAAATGGCACTAGGTATTTTTTTACTTTATTCGATAGAAAATGACACTCTGAATAGAATGACATATCATATGCCAACTTTTGACATTTTCGCATATGGTTTATTTGAAATTGTAACCTGCGGTTCATTACGACAATTTGACTCGAAATGTCAAGTGTGTGTTATCAAATTATTCATAAAAAAATGTTTTTTCAAATATGCTAATGAGCCACCCTCGTTCCATTTGAAAAAATTCAGATATGATTAGAAATACGACTTGGGCATATTTTAACCGGCCAGGACAAGACACTAAAAACATTAGACGATTAAATCTATTTTTCCAAGGCTCTTTGATTAAATAATAGTGTTTTTAACACACCCATGGCACTGATTGAAATTTAAAATACAATTTGTTTTTGAGCGAATATGTCAAAAGTTGACATATGACATGTCATTCGATTCAGAGTGTCATTTTCTATCGAATAAAGTGGAAATATACTGAGGGTGCCATTTAAAAATCAAAAGTTGTAGTCATTTCCGGTGAAACAGGGAGTGACCGAAAACAATTAAATACGTCAATCGATCCTAATTTATCCCATATACTAACATACCAAATCTTGTGTTTTTATCTGAAAAAATAAGAAAGTTAGAGGGGTGAGCCACTTTTGAGACGCACCCGGTATATTCCACCTGAAATATCTACAATTTTTGATTTTTAAATGATTCCCTCGGTATTTGTTTTACTTTATTCAATAGATGGCGCAATATCTAATGGCATTCTGAATAGAATATACACATTTCATATGTCAACCTGTGACACTTTCGCTTAAAAAATAGTATCTTAAATTTCAAGAAGTGTCTTACTGAATCATTACCACTCTTTGAAAACCAGATTAACCATCTTATCCGATAGTCAAGTAGCCTTATGAGCGATCAACTTAGTAACTATCAATTCGAAGTTGGTCAAAGAACGCCTAAAGAAGCTGAACAAATTAGGCCAAGAAAGTAAAGTCTTCCTACTCTTGATGCCAGCCCACAAAGCGATAGAAGGTAATGAAGAAGCAAACACTCTAGCTATAAAAGGAGAGAAGCCTCAACTAACCGAACCAGAACCGTTCTGCTTCCCAAGTGGAAACCAACTTACAGCATAGCTTAAGAACCTGGAAGACTCCATTCGTAACCTGGAATGGGAATCCTCAAACGGTCTGACACTCGAAGAAATTTCTCAGTACTTACGATGGAGAAAGGTCAAAGATTTTCTTTGATTTAAATAAGAACCATCTTCGGATTGTTCCGTGGTTTATAACAGAACACTGTCTCCTCAACGAACACCTCAGTAGATTGAAGCTAAGAAACATTGGCGATTGCAGATTCTGCGAGGTGAGGAAAATAGTGAAACTCTAGAACACCTCATCACTGATTGCGCTGAGGTGACAACAATTCGTACCAGAAACTTTGGTACGACTGATATCGGAGATAGAGAATTAACACATTACATTTAACGTGGTAGATTTGTATCCTTATGTTACAGATGAAATGGCGGTCGCAGGTTTAGAACAAGGAATTAAACAACCTTTTTTTTTAATTGCCGACGTTTCGATGTCTTTATCAAGGCTATTTTCAGCTAAAGAAGGTTGTTTAGCTGATGTTTCAAGGCTGGAATGACAGTCGCAGAATGGAGTATACCAAGAAAATCTTGGCCGGGCAATCCAAACACAGAATAGGAGAACTCTTAAGCAGGAATGGTGCAAGTATGCTAACTGCAGTATACACAGGCCACTACAGGCTGAGATCACACCTGCAGTGGATGGGGCTAGTGGAAGACGCTGAATTCCGACTCTGTATAGAAAGTGGGGAAGCTATATGACCCACTCTTAGTAAATACACGACAAATACAAGAACGAGTATAAAGTCCAATGGGTTAGAAAATATTTTGACAGACGACATCAAAAAAATGACAGAAAAAATATTATTTATCTGTGAATTAAAATGTCAGACACATCTGTCACTGTCATTTATTCTATCGTTTAGCATATCGTCTATATCTTTGTGGCTGGTTCATTTCTATATTTTTTCTCTTCAAGTTTCGATTTCATGACTATACATCTAGCCTTTTTTCAGAAACGAATATATTTCTTCGTTAGTAATATATCATATCGATATATTTTTCTTGAAATTATCGTCCCTACTTACTGCAGCTATAAGGTAGGGTGTATGGTTTCTTGACGGAAATTTATAGTCGTATTGTTTGGCGCAAATATTTTCAAAAAGTAATAGAAAGTTATTGCGTGTGTAAAATCGGAAATACATATATTTTTATAGCGAAAAATTTTAGTGTCTTTTGAAGAATATTAAATGAGAATGCAAGAAGTATTCGGTTGCTTTTTCGGTTTGGTTTTGGTTAAAATAAGAATATAATATTCTGTAAGTTCTTTCACTCGAACAGATGAAGCTTTTTAAATGTACTTTATTTCCATAGATTTTATGGTTTTATAACCAGTGAGGACAATTTTCTTACTGGATCTTCTATATGGAAAACAAATTGTGTTTAACCAACAAAAACAACTAAACTATTTAATATCTCTACTCTATATCGCAAGAAACAAGAAAAAAAAAACTGGAATTTGATAAGAAAAATACGACTAGACACGTATTCCTAATGATGCTTATCATTGTGTTGAATATAAGATGGTATGTTTATGGTAATTTCTTATTTCATAGATTATTTAGTTTTCTTTAGAAAATGAAATTTATGTGAGATAGAAAACAATTACATTTGGAATGTAGCTGAGTGTAATGATTATGCTTAACATTCGTCGATAAAATAATTAGAAAAGCAAAGTGTATATAAAGGAAGTTAACGATTTTGCAAACCTGAAAATTTAGGAGCAGTCCCAGATGAACACTAAGAACGGGCTCACCAAGATATCTCTAAGCTGGAGAAGAGACTGCTGATGATGCTAATATGGCTAATGAAAGGGCGTCCATTGTAAAACATATAGCGTTTTGGTGGCCTGTACTAAATACCGTATGATCGAAAAAAAAACGGCGTAAGCGTTGGCTATGAAATAAAGATCGCTGTAAATTTATATGGAAAATGTCATCGATCGTCATTTCCCAGCCAACTGGACGCCGTTTTTTTCGATCGTATGGTACTTTAAGAGTGTTCTTAGCAACCGAGCAAACTAAGATAAATTTATATTAGGTAATCTAACACGACTACATCTTCCCCGAATTGCATGAGGATGTTTAAAACTGTTGAGTGCTGTACTCCTTTTTGAATTACCTAAAGAACACTGGCTGGCCACTGCTTTGTTATCTCCTATAAACACATTATATCCAAGATTATTTCCCTGTTCTTAATTGAAGCTTTTGAAAATAAACGACCTTCAAACGGTGTTTCCAAACGTCACTGAATTATAAATAGATTAATATACATTTTACTAATAGAACAACATGAGTTTTCAATTATAACTTTTTTGATGAGGGCAAAATTGTTTTTCGTTAGCGACAAATTATTTTTGGACCTGACGTAGCACCACTTTCGAAATATATATTTTATCAAAGCAAAAACATATAATTTTCTTAGATTTTGAATAATATTGGGAATTTATTTTGTAAAATGTCATAGTTTATGGTAAAAACAACCAGGTTTAATTAAATAAATTATTTCTAGGGTATTTTGGGGACCTGAGTTTTAGATTTATATCGATCTGTTTTGGGAGCTTAGTGCATTAATTTTGGAACTACATTTAAACGGAGGTTTAACAACTGTAATGTATGTAATCCAGCGCTATATGCATTTGCATTTATGTGTATGTATGGTATATTGATTATAGGAAAGCTCCAAATCCTGTTCTACTTTTTGTTGCACAAATACTACAAAAATATTTATTGTAAGCTCAAAATAATTCTCAAATTCTCGTTTTCATAATATACAGAGTTTTTCATATTAATAAATGTCAGAATACACTGATAATGTATGGTCCTAAAGTTTTGGGAAAAAATTCAGAAACTGACAACTCTTATAAAAATAGTTTTATATTTTATCATATTTTAAACAACCTATGTTTACTATCCTAATTATAAAATAAAATTCAAACACTGGAGAAGGGACCGTTATTGTCGATTTGCCCTGAAGAATTGCCTTATTGAAGAATTCCCTGATGCGTTGCATCATCCTTCAATGACAATTCTCGATATAAAGCTCTGCATTTAAGGCTTCACTCCGAAAAACGCCAATGTAAAGATGTGAGATGAAGCCAGCCTCAGAAATGCTACATCATACCAAAATTTTGTCCTCAAACTTTTTCTTACTTTTTAATCTCACATCATCAGGGCCCTTCTTCACACATGGTATCCCTTCTTCACATTCTTTGATTGCCCGATAAATTGTCGATTTGCTAATGTTTTGATCCCGATAAATGACGACAATATCTCGTTTCGCCATTCGCCCAACAAGATTATAAACTCCTCGACGAATATCAATGTTATAAGACATTTTAAGAATCAGAACCCAACATTTTTTGCTTTGTTTTTTGAAGTGACATGACTGATGACATTTAATTACCATGACTACTTCATTAAATGCATTTTATTACTTAACCAAACCAAATGAAAATTTTTCCCAAAACTTTAGGACCGTACATTAGTCTCGCTGAAAGTTCACTACATTTTTTTAGTAGGCCGATTTAGGTGATTTTTTAAACAATTTGTACTTAAATTATTTCAGTTTGTAGCCTCTTGTAGATTGTAGATTATCCTCCATCTTGTAGATAGTAGATTGTATACATATTGTTTTATGGGATTGTAGATCTGGGAGGAGGGACTTAATCACCGCGACCTTATAGATCTATTGTGTCCTCCTTTCTTGAGTTATAACTCATCATACAGTCTCAGGGCTTTGACAAAAGCAAGTATCTGAGACGGTTTTTACAGAGATTAGTTCTCCATCCCCGATAGCAGTCGTACCAAAGTTTATGGCATAAATGGCTGTCATTTCAGCGCATTCAGTGATGAAGTGTTCTGGTGTTTCTCCATTTTCCCCACAGAATCTGCATTCGCCGTTGTTTTTTAGCTTCAATCTATTGAGGTGTTCATTAAGGATGCGGTGTTCTGTTAAAAACCCCGTGATAATCCGAAGATTGTTCTTATTTAAATCAAAGGAATCAAAGAAATTTCTTTGAGTGCCTTAGGCCGTTGAAGGATTCCCATTCCAGGTTGCGGATTGAGTCTTCCAGGTTCTTGAGTTCTCGTTTAAGTGGGTTTCCACTTGAAAATGAGCACAGTTCTGGTCCAGTTAGAAGAGTGTTGGCTCGAGAGTTTCTAGCTAAATCGTTTGCTTTTTCATTACCTTCTGTCCCTTGGTGGGCTGGTACCCAGAGTAGGGGGACTTTATTTTGTTTTCCTAATCTGTTCAGCTGTTAATTTAAAGTCCATTTCATGCTTCGATAAGGAATCCTTCTAACCTAGCACAGCGGCGAACCTAGTGCTTCTAAATACGATAGGTTTAGCTTGTTTAGTTTAGAAGTTCGTATGGCCACCTTCTGGCTTCATCTTCGGATCAGCTTTATAGTACCATAATATTGCCATTGTGACCGAAGACATACCAGTATACCAAATATGGAGCCCAATAAAATGTCAGGAAGTGGTACTATATTTTAGTACTACCCTTATATGTTTCATAATACCAATACTGCATCGTCACCGAAGCTATGCAAGTATACCAAATCTGAACCCAATCGAGCGTCCAGGAAGTGGTTCTACTTCAGCTCGCCATATTTGAAGACTAATAAACATGCCAAGTTAAATAAATGTTTGTAAAAAACAACTTTTAAAAGTTTATAGATATATCTTTTTTAGTTCATGTCAATATCTTAGTTTCTTCGCCTTTGATGAAGATTGTATCGATTTAAAATGTTACTGTCATTGAAAAGTTATATTATTATTGTTTGTTGGTATTTACTCAAGCAGAGGTGGTTTTCAGTCCAGAAATATTGTTGTTTGAATTGATGGTGAAAACCATCTTTGACGCTGTTTTTTCGATCATATGGCTGTAATAAACAGCACGGATCATCAGAATTTACAAGAAGAAGGTAGGTAGTAAAAATAAATAAACAATGGTAACAGAAGTAAAATACACAAATATTATTTTGTGACTGTTCTAAAATTCAGATTATTACTTCTTTCTTTCAACATTTTCATAAAACCTGAATAAAACCAAACTCACCTTTAAAAATAGTTTGTCTTCATTTGAAAGCGTTTTGCAGTTGGAGCCCTTATGCATTTTAACCATACAAGTATCAAGCCATAACTCTAAATTTTCTTTGTTAGTACTGGTTTATCTAAGAGTTAAACAACGCAATTTTCTTCTTCGTGTCGCGCCGAAGACGCGACGGCGATATAAACGACGACGACGCCGGGCGTCGGTCGCTGTGAGCGCCGGCGACGCTCGTGCCGAACTGCGGCTATAGCGTCGCGGCGGCAGTAGACGTCGCCATAGCTTACCTCCCCTCTTGCCTCCGGAACCCCCTTAGTTCTGTTTCCGGACGCTGCTACGCGTCGGGAAAATAGTGTGTAGTTCACGCGAAACGGAAAATAACTGAGTGTTTTTGTAGTACTCAGTAATCTTACTCAAGAATAATCACAAAAATGTATTGGTGAATGAAATAAAATCTTTGTTCATGATCACTAGAAAATAGTGATGTGTCGGTATTTGAGTAACGCGATTTTGGAGCGGTGTTTTTTGTAACGTCATGTCGCGCTCCACAACGAATCAGGAACCTGTTACTGAATAACGACGATTATAATAAC
Organism: Sitophilus oryzae; assembly: GCF_002938485.1. Taxonomy (NCBI): domain Eukaryota; kingdom Metazoa; phylum Arthropoda; class Insecta; order Coleoptera; family Curculionidae; genus Sitophilus; species Sitophilus oryzae. The sequence continues at coordinate 99,703 of NW_022147210.1, forward strand.
GATGAAACTATAAATTGTTTATAATTTGCAAATAAATTATTTATAATCGCTCTAGGAGTTAGTTCAACCGCAGTAACCGCATAGCGACGTGCTTCGCTCCAGCCGTCGCGCTCCTAGGGTTGCGATTTCGTTGGTCGCAAACGGTAGTAACTGGAACTGGAAATGGTAAATACGTAATAAGGGCGTAGACGCACTTTGATCGGTCGCTGTTGACGTTGATGTTCCAGTTACAGTTACTCCAGTTACGTTACTTTCGAGATCGCAATTTTCGGTAGGTCTAGATCCTAGGCATTTTTGATTGATAACAAATACATGTTAGGTACATTAGATAGTTACAAATAAAAACTTTTATAAAAATAAGAAAAAAAAAACAAAGAAGAAATATAGGAAAGTAGGAAATTTGTAAAGTTACTTTCAATTGATTAAAAATATAATCCCAATTCGAGTTATATAGTCTGGAAAGAAAGAGAATTACATTTTATAAAACGAGCGGAAAAAAAATAAGATTGATTTTATTTTGATTTCTTTGAACTTGAACTTTTCTACCAATAAGAATTATACGTATATAAAAAAATAGCATATGGCGTAGATATCGCCAATAATGCTTGAAATTATGTTACTTTTTAAGCTAAACTATTTCTAAAGTAAACAGATTTTAAGAAAAAAGATAGAAAAATATAGTTATCTTGCAAATCTATGTATTTTAATTTAAATTCTAACGGTTATAACGTGTATCAGAAGAATATAAATCTAAATATTATTGGCAAACATGTAAAAAGCTATTTTTCAGTCTGAAGAAAAGATGGCGAATAAAAAGTATTGAATAACAGACTTTACAGACCTTACCTTACCTACAGACCTAGCGACCTTACAGATCTATTGTGTGTTCTCCTTTTTTGAGTTACAACGAGTTATAACTCAGGTACTGGCTTGAAAAAGCCAGTATCTGATGTGGTTCCACAGAGGCTAGCTCTCCATCTCCGACATCAGCTTTATCAAAGTTTATTCGAATCTACCACCACTACAAATTTTCAAACAAGGCGAAGCCATACCAAAACAGATATGCATGACAGCATGCACAGGCTAATTAATTTGTCAGGAACACATAAGCCAGACGTATAATACTGAAAACCAGAAGCTAATTAAAGAGCTAAAAGCAGACAAGGTTTTGGGAATATAACAAATTTAATATTAATTATACCAGTCAGGGAAGACTGGATAAATGGTGTAGCAATCAAGCTAAGGCAACTTGGTTTACAAGAACATCGGAACGCGTAGGAGATGGAATAGTAGAGCTAAAACATGTAATAGTTTTTTTAGTAAGCTTATCTCGGTTGATTGTCGTCTCGGCGCACTCAGTGATATGGTGTTCTGGGGATTCCCCATTTTCCCTACAGAATCTACATTCATCGTTGATTCTCAGCTTCATTCTACTGAGGTGTTCGTTGAGGAGGCAGTGTTCTGTTAGAAACCCCATGACAATCCGAAGAGAGTTCTTATTTAAATCAAAGGTCAAGTTTAAGTTGTGATCTTTTGAACAGGTTTTCATTTGGATGAACACTTTTCCTCGCTTGATCTATTCTTTAATTAATATTTCTGATTTCGCCGTATACAGCGCTGCGGTTCGAATTTTTTGAAATCAACTGAAATGCACCAAGCCTATAGATTATCCCCCAGATTAATTGTTAAACATTTTTAATTATTACAGTTGAGGGTTGGAACCTTTGGTGTTACACAGCAAAATAAAAACACTAAATCACCACAATACACCAAAACACTTTTACTTATACACTGGACGCGCGTTTCGCTAACCATGTTAGCATCATCAGCAGATGATTATAAACGGTTCAGTTTATAATCATCTGCTGATGATGCTAACATGGTTAGCGAAACGCGCGTCCAGTGTATAAGTAAAAGTGTTTTGGTGTATTGTGGTGATTTAGTGTTTTTATTTTGCTTAACATTTTTAAAATAAATTATGTCAATTTAAAAATACCTCTTTTTCTTTTTTCCCTGGACTATTCGGGGCTGGCTAGATCTATCCGCAGTGTGTGTCCGCGCTCTGCCGATCCGATGCACCACGTGCATCCAACACAATATGCATTCATCTTTGTTTATGTGTGCGCGGTAGTACGCCTCCCCTCTCACCGACCTCCTCACTCTCTTTAATGAGCACACGTTATCCCTTACTTATCGTAAGGGCGACGTTAATAGGGCTCCGTACGTACGCCGCCAAGGGACCTCGGCGAGGCCCGCTTCGATTTATACGATGACGTAATAAAGTGGAGCGGCCGCACGTGTGACGTAATTCCGGTAAATAAAGGGACGCGAAGGGTTAGAGAATGCGGTAGGTTAGAGGAGTTTTGAGACAGGTCCGAGGGAACTGGGGGCAATGAAGGAAAGCAGCAGTGTATAGAATATAGTGTATATCTAAAATTGGTATTTGCAAAAGGAAATTATTATTTTTAGAGGTACGTGTTTTTTGACACACACCTTTCGCACGAATTCGGCACACGTTCGAGTACGCTTCCATTAAATTGGAGGAAATACACTACTCAAAATAATTATCACATGTTGGAAAAAAGTAATTTCTAAATGAAGGAAGTTTTTTTATTCATGTTTTTTAGAGTAAAAATGTCTTCTTTAATATCTCTCTCTCTTTAGTAATACGTGACAGACCTTCACCCTACGCGAGAGTATGGTGATATCATGTGACACTTCCTCGGACCAAGTTGTTTGACACTGAGCCATATGTGAGGCTTCAGGGAGTTGTGGCCCACTAGGGCTTTGACTTGGTCTACCCATCTCTTATCATCCTTCCCCTCCACCATCAGTCTCTCCAATTGAGGTGCCACTCCTGGCAATATGGCCAAAATATCGGAGGATTGACTGATTCAACCCGGTAACTTCAAACGTGTCTCAATTTTAGTTCCTCAATCATGGAGATGTTTGTTCGATGACCGACCATGGTATTTGCAATAGCCGTCGATATACCCACATCTCCAAGGCGTTTATTCTTTGCTTGTCACTTTCCTTTAGTGTCCATGTTTCAAAGCCATACATAGCTATGGGGAATATGAGGGAGTTCGCAATGCGCAGTTTAGTTTTTCGTGTAATTGCTGAAGTCTTCCATATCTTAGTCAGCTTTGTTGTTGCATTCCTCGCCATTGTCATTCTGCGCCTGATTTCAGCCTCGCATCCTCCAGAGTTTGCTATCATGGAACCTAAATAGTTGAACAGGCTCACAGCCTCGTATCCAGCCACGGTTCGGAAATCAAGTTGTTGCGGAGGCGGTCAACAATCATCGTCTTTCCGTTTATTTAGTTCCAAACCATATTCTTCACTAATATAGCACAGTGCAGCTATGACTTCCTGCAACTCTTCTTTGCTGGCGGCTATTATCAGCTTATTAGCTTATTATTAGCATTATTCTTTAATATACCCGGAAGAAAATCTGCAAAATGAGATTTTTAGAGCTCACCAGCTTAGGATAAGTGATCGGACAGTAAGAAACAGGTTAAGAGAACACCAGTTGAGACCAAGACGAGCAGCAACTGGGCCAAGACTCACACGAGAACTTCGAGTAGCCATTTGGAAGAGAACACCTGAACGGGACAGTTGCTGAATGGGGGAGAGTACTGTTTATTGACGAGTCCAGATTTACTTTATCAGCAAACGATCGTCTGGAACCCGATTTGTTCAGCATAATATTCGTCAGTTGGATGCCTTTGGCGGAGGAGGTGTTCTAGTCTGGGGAGGTAATAATATTCAAGCTCGCACTGAATTGCACGTTATCCGGAACCAACCGCATATTGAATGCAGAAATGTACATTACAAAAATTCTTGAAGACCAGATTCATTCTAGTGCATGATAATGCTCGCACGGCGGGCATTGTTAGACGGTACTTGGAAGACACAGATATTGAAGTAATGAATTGGCCAACAAGGTCGCCTGACCTTAATCTAATTGAACACATGTGGGATCAAATTGGACGTGCCGTTAGAAGCAGAATTAACCCATCACAGACTTTAGGTTAGTTGTACGAAGCATTTATATAGGAATGGAATGGCATTTACGAACAAAACTTAATTTTAGGGATGTAATTAAAGTAAGTGTAGGGATAACTATTGATTCGAAATTCCTTTTACAGTATTTAAACTATTTTAATTTTGAGAAGTGTATTAAAAAAAGCTGAAGAAGCACAACCCACCTAAAAGTGAATTCCTTTACCCAAACGAACATAAAAAATACCTTCAGTGGCTGGGACAGTAAAATACTGTAGCAGGATATGTCGATGAAACTGTTTCCTTGTAAATTTATTATATGTGATATTAATGATGTAAACAAATTATTAGAGTAGTTAGGTGAGTGTCAATTTTCATTTTAAATTATTACTCAAAATCTCTATTGTATTTCATGGTTGTTATCTCTAAAATGTAGAGGGAATTATAACATCTTAATTTCTATTAATAATGTTCCAAGGGAGTTATAACTTTATTTATGGTTAGCGTAACCACGACAAAATAAGCTTATATTAATTCAGTAAGAAATAAAAAACTTCAAAAATCCTCACGTTTCTACTACGAAAGTATTCGTTCTCATAGCTCAACCATTTCATAAGAATATTCCGGCGATGTGCATGCCCGTGTCGTTTTCAGAACGCGCCAAGATTACGAGGATGCCTCCATCTTCGCCTAAAACTCGGCTCCATGCATGGGAATGTCTGTTTAATTCGGCACTTAATACCAACACGCCACATTATTCCGCCGAGTGTAATTTCCAGAGCCAGCCAGCCGGCTTTTTCCGACAAATTAAACGCGGCATCACCAGTACGAGCGAAAATGGAAATGGAGAAACGTTTTGAAGACGTCGAAGTGGCTTTTCTTATGGAGCGACAAGATGTAAACTTGTAATAACGGAGTAAGACTCAAAAAGAGACGGTGAGTATGAATAAAAGTTTATGCTGCCATTTTTTTGGCTGTTGTAATAAAATGAATTTAATTTTTTTTTAAATAATAAGAGGTATATTAAATACTCCGAATCAATGGGCACCCATCGAGAGATGCGTTCAGCTTATCTTAGATAGGAACTAACAGAAACAAGAAATAGCCATGCTGTACGATAGTCAAGCAGCATTAAAAGCAAAGAAGTTGGTTAGAGAAGGCTGAACAAATTAGGCAAAGAAAATAAAGTCCCCCTACTCTGGGTACCAGCCCACCAAAAAATAGAAGGCAACGAAAAAGCAAATGATATAGCAATAAAAGGAGTAGACACTACACTAACCGGGCCAAAACCGTTCTACTTTCCAAGTGGAAACCAACTTAAAGCGGAACTCAAGAACCTGGAAGACCCCATCCGTAACTTGGAATCCTCCAACGGCCTAAGACATTAGAAGAAATTTCTCAGAACTTAACACCAGAAATTTTTTTTTCACAAAATCCCATTAAGAGATGATTCTCTTTACCTCTACCCCCCATAGCCTCAACTTAGAAACAATAACTTATGAATAAACTTTCTCAGCATAATAACATTTTAAAGTCTATGTACCAAATGCCGGTTAGAAATGCAAGTTTGCCGCTAAAGAAAGGAAATAAAGACGACCGGAATATCGCATCGACTTTTTGTTTACTGTTTTGTGTGCATTTTAAAATTATACAAAAGCTCTTCCCGAAAACCGTATAATCCTTGACAAAATGGAAGCATAAATCGCTTTTATCTGCCCAATTTAAGCGACATATTCTCGAAAATAAACCCTAAAAAGGCGGAATTTAGCTCGAGAGCGAGCTAAAAAGGTCATAATGTTGCGTTAGTCGGTTTTTATTCTTTATCTTTCGACGGACATCAAGGCGATTATTTCGTTGACTGTTAAATAATATTAAAGATTTTTATCTCTTAAGACTATGGGACTTATTTTTGATCTTTAATCTGGTAATGTCTTCTATATATTTTTTCCATAGCAACTGTTAAAATTGCCTCACCTATATCTATCAAAAATAGTAGATAAAATAGTACTTTAACCGCAAGGGTAGATTAAATGATACTTTAACAGCGAGGATAGGTTAAAAACTTTATTTCTTCTCGCACGTTTTTTAATCGCTTCCATTTTTGAAAATTTTTGTATTCCTTTTCATAAATTATTCGGGATTTAAATGGAAGTAGTTTGGATATGGCGTTTGTCTCCTCGGCCGGAATATCTGTTGGTAAATTAATTATTGAGCCATTTCTGGCTATAATTCAATCAGCAAACGACACGAAAGAGAATTAAAAAATATTGACTCAAAACTGACAACTAAAGAGACAGCTTTATTTATTTGTCAAATTACATAGAAACCAACGCCAACCCAGCACAATATTTTTTCTACTCGTAATAAATTCCCTGAAATAATAATTTCTGAATATTTTTTAAAACGTAACTCAATGGAAAAAAATATTGTTTTCTACACTATGATAAAATTGCATTATCGTCTCCCGAAATTAATTCACTCGCGATTTCATTGCTCGTGAATTAATCTTTTAGGTCGACGATAAAATACCATTTTATCGTCTTGTATAAAAAATAACTATTATTTAGATCAAAAAGTGTTTTTAAAGTTCAATGTCAAACCAAATAGTCAGCATCCAAAGTTGCTTCTCAATTAACAGTAAATCATGAAAAGTTTCTGGTAAAAATGTGCGCATATTTGAAGTGAAACTTCTTCTTACTTGACGTCTGTCTGCCCGTCTGTCCGTCTGAGGACTCCATTCGAGTACCTCTATCCACGTGCCGAGTTTGGTTCAAATCGACCCATAATTAAGAAAAATGATGATGATTTCGTTCATTTAGAGGCATCCGTTCGAAACGTCAAGTCGACCCACATCGTCCCACCCTGATGGAGATATAAAAGAAACGTCGTATCCAACTTTGCAGGTTCTGGCCGTGTGCGTCGTCGCTCATATAGCCACCCACCAAATTTGGTCGCTATCGGACGATATCAACTTTTGACGTTTATTACGTCAAAACTCACTGTAACAGTGATACGTGTTGTATACGGTGAAGTTGGAGCTACGCCACGTTGGAACCCCTTTTAAAGTAAAATTTTCGTTTTTTGGCTTTTTATCAACTACAAACGATGCAATTGATTTTAGTAAATTCAATTTTTTTGTAGTACTAATAATTAGCCAAAAAAAGTAAATTCTACTATTAAAACATTGTTTTAAAAAATGTATATAAACTTTCAAAATCGTTTATAGTTTTATGTAGTAGCAAAAAAAATCAATGAAAGTTTCTTGGAATTAGTGAGTTGTAGTAAAATTTATAAATTATCATAGTTTGACATAATGTCTTTAGTTGTATACAAACTACAAACGATGCAATTGCTTGTAGTATATTTAATTTACTACAAGCAATTGCATCGTTTGTAGTTTACTTTTTCTGACTAATAATTATATTAGTACTACAAAAAAATTCAATTTATTACAATCAATTGGATCGTTTGTAGTTTGTATACAACTAAAGGCATTATGTCAAATTATGTTAATTTACAAATTTTAATATACTTCACTAATTCCAAGAAACTTTCATTGAGTTTTTTTGCTACTACATAAAACTACAAACGATTTTGAACTTTTTTAGACATTTTTTAAAACAATATTTTTTCTCTTTGTTACATTGCGCTCAATTGTTTACTTTTTCTGGCTAATTATTATTAATTTTTACTCCCATCACGCGTAAAAAGTCTCACTTCAAAAATATTATTGCAATAAATTTTAAGGATTCACTCTCTACTCTCATTGGCTCACCTTAGACACTAATTATCTGTGCAATCAAGTGTAAATGGTGAAAGATTACTAGAATGTCTGACTTTTCGACATCTGAGACCATTAAAATTACTGATTTGTTTAGTATTTTTTATAAGCCAAGACCAATACTTCCGTAGTCTTGATCTTTCAATTGAACACATGCCATGTTTGCGGGAAATAAAAAATAGGGATTATTGTGACATCAATAAAAAAATCGCAGCTTATGAATACTTTATAATACAATACAGTAAAACACTGAAGGAGATTGATTCGGAAGCAAATAGGGAAGCAGTTGTTATAAAGATTTATTTAAGTTCTTTAACAAAAACTACTAAGCAAATCGCTGTGTGTAAATCTTCATACTCCAAGAATATATTTTAGTTTTTGTCTAGCTTACTTGTTATTCTTCCGCCTAATCCTGTTTTAAAACTATTTTATTTTTCTGGAAAACAAAGCGGGCATAAAATTAGGGTTAATTACGTCACTGCAATATCGGGAATTACCCGGCAAAGCCGGCCTCGTTTGCTCTATCTGAAAGAGAGGGAGTAAACAGGCTCTATTCCCGAAATTAACAGTCGACAGAGAACAGGGCTCGAAGCCAAGCGGTTATCCAGGCAATCCCGGCGTACCCGAATCGCGAACTCTAAGGACTTTTAACCCAAAAATGCTAAAACAGGGATTATAGGGATGTAACTTTATCAAACTATTAGTTAACTATATCTTAATTATATATTATTCTCTTTAAATTGATAAAAGGGGAAGATAATCACCGCAATCTTATAGATCTATTGTGTACCTTTTTCTTGAGTTATAACTCATCATACAATCTCAGGGCTTTGAGCTTTGAGAAAAGCCAGTGTTTGAGACGGTTTTGTAAAGGTTAGTTCTCCATCTCCGATATTAGTCGTATTATGGTTAATGGTTGTCTTCTCGGCGCACTCAGTGAATAAGGTGTTCTGGTGTTTCCCCATTTCGTCACAGAATCTGCATTCGCCGTTGTTTCTTAGTTAATCTACTGGGGTGTTCATTGAGGAGACAGTAAGAGACTACACCCTATTTTTTGCAGATGACTAGATAGTCCTAGCCTATGACCACGAAGACCTTGAGTACATGGCATGGAAGCTGATAGAAGAGTATAAGAAATGGGGGTTGAAGCTAAATATTACAAAAACTGAATGTATGACTGTAGGGGGGCACAAGAGACCATAATTTTAGAGGATGGAAGCGTGATAAAAAAACTTGGACCAATATTAATATCTTGGATTAAAAATAACTAACGATGGAAAACTCGATGAGGGTATAAAAGATCGAATAATGCAAGGCAGGAGGGCAATATCTATGTTGAATGGTGTACTGTAGAATCAAGGAATTTCTAAAGCAAATAAGAAGAACATATATATAAAATCGTAGTGAAAAGCATAATAATTTACGGAAGCGAAGTATGGCAGTTGAAAAGCAGATCGGAGAACATGCTATTAGCGAGCGAAATGGACTACTGGAGGAAAATCGAAAAGGGAGAAAATAATCAACGACAGAGTAAGAGGGATTATGGTAGCAGAACGCACAATTGTGGACGACATAAAAATAAAACAACTTATATGGTTGGGTTATGTGCAGCGAATGTCCGATCACAGAATACCAAAACAAATTTTACTGTAGTCACCGCGAGGCAGAAATAAAAGAGGAAGGCCACGACGAAACTGGAGGGAAGGTGTGGATACAGAACTTGAAAATATAGAGGAATACCTCATGATCTCTAGCTAAATAGAGAAGAGTGGAAGTTATAAGTGTCGGAAAACGTCGTCGAACGTCCTGAACCGACTGATATATACCGGGTGCGTCTCAAAAGTGGCTCACCCCCTATAACTTTTTTATTTTTTCAGATAAAAAAAACGAGATTTGGAATGTTAGTATATGACACAAATTAGGATTCGGTCACTTCCTGTTTCATCGGAAATGACTGCAACTTTGATTTTTAAATGGCACCCTCGGTATTTTTTTTACTTCATTCCATAGAAAATGACACTCTGAATCGAATGACATATCATATTTCAACTTTTGACATATTCCCTCAAAAACAAATTGTATTTTAAATTTCAATTTAGAGTGCCATGGCTGTATTAAAAACACTAATTTTTAATCAAGGAGCCTTGGAAAAATAGATTTGATCGTCTAATGTTTTTAGTGTCTTGTCCTTGCCGGTTAAAAGTTGCCCAAATTGTATTTTTAATCGTTCAATCTAAATTTTGCAAATGGAACGAGGTTGGCTCATTAGCATATTTGGAAAAAGCATTTTTTACGAATAATTTCATACCACACAATTGGTATTTCGAGTCAAATTGTCGTTATGAACCGCATGTTGCAATTTCAAATAAACCACACTGAAAAAAAGGATCTCTCAGTCGAAATGAATATGACTTTGACCCAAAAGATTGGCGCTTTTCAATAGGGCCAAGAACGACGTTTCTTTGCCCAAAGCATTAACTATCTTTTCATAAGCTTTAAAAAATTACTTTAGAGAATAGAAGAATCTATCTGTCCAAAGTATTTCATTCTTGACCCAAAATTAATATGCAAAGAAGTTCTTGTTTGCGTACTATGATGTACGACTGATCGGACTGCCGACTGATTGTATATACCGTCTCTTCGTCATCGTCTTTGTGTGTCGTTATTATTTTTCATCTAAAGTGTATTTAGCTATTGAAAAAATGGCCATGTTTCTTGAACGAAGTACTTCCAAGCGTATTTTTGTTATTATCTTAAAACAAAGTAACTTGCACTTGGTTGAATGAAAATAGATTCAAGAGAAATTTTCGAATTTTTCAAGAGAACCAGTTTTCTTGAGTTAAAAGAGTTTTTCTTCAGGTAAAATATTTTCTTTTACGCTACAATAAATTCTCTTGCTACTATTTTTTTTTAAAATATCTAAAAAACGTAAAATACTATTCTCATTCGTCTTCAATTTCAATAAACACACTGTACAGCACATCGCAGCGTCTGCGAGCCGTGATAGAGGGCACTGCTGCAATTGCAGCCCCTCTCCGCATCTCCAGATTTATTTCTATTTATTTCGGTTCGGGCTTATCGTTCTTAAGAATCGCAGAAATGGCAAGAATAAGGAATGGGCACAACGGAACGAAGACACTTTTGAAATATTGGAAATTAAGTCAATTTATAGAGAGGATCCGCAGCGGACCGGGGATTACCACTGCGTTTTCTTTATTTGATTTCGAAATATTAGGATATATCTGGAGGCGGCCATTGTATCGAGCAACGGGCGAAATAAGAAAGCACAAAGCGGAGCGGCGGATCTGTATAAGCCAGACCTATTAGTTTCGCTACATTGACATAATTTATTTTCGGAGCGACTGGTACTTTTATTAACAATAAGACGTCTTTTCTCTTGGGAAAATTAAAAATTCATCGTTGCGTGCATAAGAAAATATTAGGGAGCGATGAATATCTCCGTTTATTGGATTTTTGAGATGGCTAGTATTTCTGTTCAAACTTTGCAATGAAATGCTCTGCACCATGATTTACCTGAACAGAAACGTAGATATTAGCAAATTAAAATTGTATCTTTAAGATTTATAATAAATAAATATTTTCATTGTTTCAAACGTTTCATTTTTTACTTTTAGGCACTAGTACCTAAACAAGTGTAACTTTTAGATACTAGTGCCTAAAAGAATGTCATTTCGAATCTCAAATGAATATCAAAAACTGCCAATTTCGAAACGCTTTCACAAAATAGTATACAGGGTGTTTCAAAACAAATGCGAAAAACTTCAGGGGATGATTCCTTGTTCAAAATAACGGGTAGTTTGCTTCATTAACGTTGGGTCTAAAGTCCACCACTAGGGAGATATCGCGATACAGAGATGGCGGAAAAATAATGTTTTTATTTTTTATCTTGAAAACGAAAAGAGATAGACTAATGAAATTTTATGGAAGCATTACTGTTATGAAAACACACTTTCTGGTAATTTTTTCACTTTTTTAAAATGAGTGGAAAAAAAAGCAGCCCACTAGATTCTTTATTTAAAAATGTTTTTTGTCCTAACATGTAGTGCTTTACATTTTATTTTTTAATTTCAAATCGGTGAGTTTTATCAAAAAAACACAAGAGATAAAAAAGTTTCTAAACAAACCAAAACTATCCAATTTATTTTTTTGCATGTGTTTGATAAGATTTTTCTTTAAATGTCGTTAACAAGAATGATAGGGGTAGTTTATTTCAACCCCTTTCACTCATTTTAAATAAGTGAGAAAATTACCAGAAAGTGTATTTTCATAACAGTAATGCTTTCATAAAATTTCATTAGTCTATCGCTTTTCGTTTTCAAGATAAAAAATAAAAACATTATTTTTTTCGCCATTTTTGCATCGCGATATCTCCCTAATGGTTGACTTTTGAACCAACGTTTATAAAGCAAACTACCCTCTATTTTGAACAAGGAATCACCCCCTGAAGTTTTTTGCATTTGTTATGAAACACCCTGTATATTGTTTTATTAGGAATAAAAATAATACTTCTTGTGGCGGGGCTGTACGTTTGACATGAGGACATTACAGGTGAGGCACAAAAAGTTATTTTTACTCCGAATCGAACCTGCTATTTTTTTCTTAAGTTACAAATTTTTTAAACAATTTTAAAAGTTCCAAATAATATAAAAATATTTAAAAGTAATACCTTTTAAGTAATTATATTTCGAGAAACTATGGTAACGCTCGTTGAATTTGACACTTTCTGTCAGTTTAATAATATATTTTCTTTTTTTGTATTGTCATTTACGTCACAAAAATTAATACTTTTGTGACGTTTGAAAAAATATATTTTTTTTTATTCTATAACCTCCTATATACATTCTATAACCTCCTATATATCTCTCCTTCTTTATACAGTATATCCCCGGATTGTCTTTACAAGAGGTAACATTTTTTATTTTTTACATTTTTTTCTTCATAATTCATTTGGCTAGTTTTATAATAGTTAATCCTGTTTGTTTTCTTTCAAATTTCCATACTATTTTAGAGAAAATTATAAAATAACATGAAAATATAATTATTTAATTAAGTCCCGAAAATCAAAACGCGTTTCTGTGGTAACGATCATTTAGTTGCCAATTTTTGATAGATGGTTATTATTAATTTTGAATAAACGTCATATTTTTTGCTATTGGCAAATCAGCCTTCCTAATTTAGTGCTTCTTTAAAAAAAATATTTATTTACCATTTTGAGGTTGGTTCTCGAGATATTTGGAATCTAAATTATCAATACCTGTCATCATTGACATAAATTAAACACGTTGACTAAATCGTTGTTAGACTGAAATCATAAATCATTTTATTAATTCGACTTTTACCAAATATCAGACGACCAAGATCATCTACAGTTAAAAAATACAGTTAAACAATATGTAGGTGGTGCATTCTACAAGTAGGGTCATATTGACATCAAAATCAAATTTCTCATGTTAAAAAACTCTCCCCCAGATACCAATTTTCACCCAAAGATTGGCGTTACTTTACAAATTATTTTGAAAAAATCGAAATTAAAATTAAACTTCTACACCCTGTCACCCTGTATCTCCGAAACTAATCATTTTAATACATTTAATAATTTTAATAATTTAATGATAGTTTCTACGAAAATTTTTACTTATTTTTATCTGCAAAATATGCTTGAATTATTATTTAGAAGTATTAACATTTTATTCTTAGTATTAATATGTTTATTAACATAATTTATATTCTTTATATATTTAAAATATGATGTATTTCGTCTAGTGACATCTGTTGCCGAATATGCGAACTGTGTTTAAAATAGCTTTTCTCAGAGCAGTTTTCTTTACAAGCGAAAAAGAACACTGCGTTTCAATCAATAAAATCTGAAAATGGCAGTATGATTCAGCCAGTTACCCACAGATGGCATGAGAATTCACTTTTCAATTTTCCTAATTCAAGAGGAGATTACAATATTTAATTAGGTTTATTAACAAAATTGTAACATTATAATTATACACACATGATGTGACTTGGAAAGCAAGTATGTACCTATATTTTTTATGGCAAAAACGACATCTCAATAAGCTACATACGCTATTTTGTTGGAAGGTCCTAAAACTTTATAGGTAAGCCCTAAATTTGTGGCCATAAAAGCCAATGGGATGGTTGTTAAATAATTGAGCAGTAAAAATGCGAATTCATCAGTGTATCATAAAAGTTATAGTCAAAAGGCAATTATGTAATAAACTTTTGATATGGTCAACAATGGTTACTTAGTAGCAATCGTTTTATAGAGAAGGGGTTAATAGATAATTTAACTTTGAAATACAATGTATAGACAATGATTAAATCTTTTTTTCCAAAACGTCACAAAAGTATTAGACAATTTTTGCGACGTGATCTCTCTTCCCCC
>NW_022147210.1:113994-119601 GCF_002938485.1 Sitophilus oryzae
TAAATTCTGTCCAACAAGAGAATCCACGACAGTGACAGCTATACGTCATTTTAGTTCATAGGTAAATTATATTTTCTGTCATTTTTGTATGTTATCTCTGGAAATTTTCCCTGATTCTCGTTGGTCAGACTGTATTCCAGAAACTTCGGCAGCATATTCTGCAGATAAAAACCAGTAAAAAAGTTCGTATAAACGTATTATGTCCTAAAATGCTTAGTTTCGGAGATACAGGGTGTAGAAATTTCATTTTTATTACGATTTTTTCCAAATAATTTCTGAAGTAACGTCAATATTTGGATGAAAATTGGTGTCGGGGAGTTTTTTGACTTTGAATGTATATTTTTTGACTCAGTATTTTTATACAGGTACTGACGAAAAGTTATTATTCTTCAAACCACTTAAAAAATATGTAGGTGGCGCCCTCTACAAATAGGAGTAAATCAAATTTCTCATGTCAAAGAACTCCAAGATACAAATTTTCATCCAAATATTGACGTTACTTCATAAATTATTTGGAAAAAATCGAAATAAAAATGAAACTTCTACACTCTGTACCGTTTACACTCTGTACTCCGAAACGTTTTTACTTATTATTATCTGCAGAATATGCTGCCGAAGTTTCCGGAATACAGTTCGGACCACCCTGTATAATTTCATTTTTCTTTACAATAAGGTTAACCAAACTTGTTGGACAGGCAAGTTTTTTTAAATGGCATTAAAAGTGTATTTTAGAATAATGGCAAGATCGTGTTCTTTTTAAACAACTCTTTTATAAAAAAATGTTCAACAAAGTTTTTTCCCTTTTATCCAAACTTAAATTTTAATTTTATTTTTAATATATAATTAATAAGTATAACAGAGTGCACAACAAAAATTAAAATAAATAATAAAAAAATAAGCAGAGCTTTTATACAGGGTGTTCCATAATGACATGCTAATAATTAAGGGTGTTACTGTTGGACCTCTGTTCTAAGAAAAACACTTCATATGAATATGTGTCCTAAACATCTTAACTTTTGAGATATAGGGTGGTAAAATTTTCTTATTTTTTTATTCATAACAACTCTGGTGTTATATAGATTAAATTTGATACACGTCTTCTATGCATTAAAATACTAGATTTGTCAACACCCTGTATTTGTTAACTAAAAGTACGAAAAACTTAAAATAAAATTTTGTTTATTCCCAAATATTACAGTTTTTTAAATATTTGCATAATATTTTTTTCGTCATACTATATTGTTATATTATTATAACATAAGCAAAATCAGAATGGAAAAGATGCATATAACGTCCGCCGGACGTTATCATAACGGCCGGCGGCCGTTAAGTTTCTAAGGTAATCGTAACGTCTGTCACCTGCAACAATGACTATTTATTGTCAGTTGGACTTTTCAAAAATTGGGAAAATAGACCATAGCGAGATGTCGCGAGAAATTCCGTTGGAAATACAGGAGGAAGCGGCTGCGGCTACTCAAAATTTACTTCCGACTATAACCAGAGAGAGATATCAGCAGGAATATGACAATTTTTTTGAAGTGGCGGCAGGATAGAAGTATAAACAGCGTAAATGAAGCGGTATTGCTGGCTTATGCTAAAAGAATGTCTGAAATGTATTCTCCTACATCACTGTGGACAAAGATATCCATGCTGAAGCTTGCGTTGAGAGTATATGAAAACATCGACATATCAAGGTAAAAAGCCATTATATTCTTCGATATTTAATCATACTCATCTAAATTATATTTGTTCATAGATTTGGTAAACTGTTCATGTTTCTGAGGCGCAAAACGAAGGTTATTCACCAAAAAAGCCAAAGTTCTGTCGGAGAATGACATAAATAATTTTCTACTGGATGCCGATGATTACACCTGGTTACTCGAAAAAATTGTATTGGTGCTTGGTATTCTTGGAGCTTGTAGGCGCAGCGAGCTTTGGTCACTCACAGTTGATGATTTCTGGAAGATTCGGAGAAAAATATTCTTGTCTCATTAAGAAATACTAAAATAAGAAAGATAGGAAATTTCTTATTCCAAAAACGGGCCTTCCGTTTGATGCCTATGGTTTATACAAAAAATACATCAGCCTGCGTCCTCGTAACTTTGACAATCCAAAATTTTCATTGGTTACAAGAAAGGCAAGTGTGTTAAGCAAATCGTCGGTATACATACCATCGGGAGCGTACCGCAGAAAATTGCAAAATTTTGAACTTGGAGAATCCAGAACGTTATACAGGGCATTCATTTCGTAGATCATCAGCAACCATGCTCGCCGAAAATGGTGGTGATTTACTATCGCTAAAGGAGCTGGGAGGATGGGAGTCTTCAACAGTGGCAGAAACTTACATAGAAAAATCAGTTTCCAAAAGAAATGAAAATAACAAATCAACTTTTTCATGATAGCTCCAAAAATAATGTGTGTCTTTAGTGGATACAAATATTTGCCATTCTTCAGTAGCATCATCTTCTTCTATAAAATCTGTAAAATCCCTGGGAAGGATTACAGATTTCTAAGAACAACAAGTGCACTTCTTTAATTTCCATGTTCATTATCATGAAAAATGAATTTTAGTATAAGACATTATGTATTTTTATCGCCTTACTTGTGTTATTGTTCAATAAAATTTGTTATTAAATAGTAGTGTTTATTGCTCTAAAAAATCTGCAGTATGACGAAAAATCTAGAACGCAACACGGCCGATAACAAATAACGGCCTTGGCTGCTTATGATCCTCGGCTATCGCCTCGGATCACAAACTTCAGCCCGGCCGTTATTTGTTGTTTATCGGCCTTATTACGTTAATAACTATATCTAATGACAGTATCTCTGACGTCAAATAAAATAAATATTAAAAAATGGGGGTTTCCACTTAAAAAAATCAAAATTTTTATTTTCTTTTAACAAATTCTTATAAAGCAATGTAAAGTAAGTCTTCCTGTAAAAGTAGTTTATTGAAATTTTACTATTATGTACAGTAACTGTCACAGTATTATCCTTGGTATTATCATCAGTGTCAGTTTATTATA
The DNA here is from genome assembly GCF_002938485.1 of Sitophilus oryzae. NCBI lineage: Eukaryota > Metazoa > Arthropoda > Insecta > Coleoptera > Curculionidae > Sitophilus > Sitophilus oryzae. The sequence goes on from NW_022147210.1 coordinate 117,021, forward strand.
CAGGGTGTCTCAGAATTAAGTGCAAGTATTTTAAGGGGTGGTAGATCTCGATAAAAGAAACATATTTTCTCTTTATCGTTTTTCAAATAAACCCAAAATAACGGAGTTATTTTACTTTGAAAATTTCCAAAAAAAATTATTTTTTGCTAAAATGTTGAGAACCACTAGCTTTTTTCTGGATTTTCTTTCTTGGAGATTTAATCTACTACCTATGTTGCCATATTATCAAGAAATTTTGTTTTTTAACTAAAAAAAAATCCAAAAAATTTTTCAAAAGATTCCGAATTTTGAAAAAAAAAATTTTCGTGTGTTTCTGGGGTTGAACTATACTACCAGTTAAAATACTTGTACTTATTTCTGGGACACCCTGTATATGATATTAAATAAATACGGTGAAGATACACACCATGAATACGTAGTCTCTTTGTTGATTATTCTCATAATCTTAAATTGCATAAAAATATCTTTAAAAATAATAAAAAAAGAAAACGTTTAAAATCACCAAATAACTAATCCTAATAAATAATTATTTCCTGAAAGTTTCACCTGCTTGAAAATGAAAATATCCGTTAGAGCTAGAACATTAATCAAGAGTATTTATGAACTCTTCAAAAGCGCTATTATTAATACAAATATTTCTTATAAATGTCAGACATTTATAAATATCACTGGCGTGGTTCAGTCTAAAATGTCATCTCGAAAACGATATTATTATTGTAATATTATATTAACAATTTCTTGACTTATGCTATTGAGCTTGTAAGTACAAAAATCACACAAAATGCACTTTCAGTTTCTAAAGTTAAAGAAGCTGCAAAAACTGGTACGTTTGTTGAAATACTTCGAATATAATCTAAATTAGGGATGAGATTTTTTTCGATATATCGATAACTATTGATAGTTATCGATACACCGATATGTATCGATTATCGATACTTAGCGACATGTCGTTACGTATCGATATATCGCCAAATTATAGATGTATTGATAATATTTCCATCATAAGTACCGCTTATTGATAACATGATAACTATCGATATATCGAAATTTATTTAAAAAAACTGAATATTAGTTGAAACTTCAAAATTATTATAATATGTATAAAATAAGGTAATATAGGTAATATATTACGAGAAAATATTATTTTCTATATTCCTTACAATTTCATAAGATCACTTTTTGTACAGATATTTAGAATTAAGTAATTAGCAGAGATTATCGATAAATGCGTAATTCGATAGTTATCGATTTATCGACATATCGATAACTAAAATAAATCGATAGATGAAATGCAGTAACTTATCGATAGGTAAATTCCCTTATGGCCCATTCCTAATCTAAATTATCAAGCCATATAGCATTAACAATAATGAGATGAAACAGATTTTAACAGAGTTGCATAATAAAATTTTACACGCTCGTATCTAATTAACTGCATAATGCAGTTATAAACATTCGCTTTGGACTTAATTTGCAGTAAAAATAAAAACACAGTTTGCTGCGATTTTCTGCAAACGTTTGTTATTAAACAGTAAAATGGAATGATTAATTTAGCAAAGATTTGGCCGTGTAAGGTAATTAAAATGACTAATCAAAAGCAAGGTTGCTGTGTATTTTTTTCATATTTGTATTGCGCGCTATTGAGATAGTCGTTATGTATTTAAAAAAAATCCAACAATAAATTTAAAAAAAATTTTGACAAAAATATATTTTTTTTGTATTGTTACTTTTTAAGTAGTGTTTATCTAGAGATGGTGTTTATCTATAGTCATGTACAGGGTGTCCCACTAAGAATAGCTCTCGGCTGTATCTCGGAAAGTATTAGCAGTAGCGGCTGCGGAAAAAAATATTTGTAACTAAAGAGGCTATGGGAAATTGCTGGAAATTATTTTCAAGTTTGTAGAACGACCGCTAGGGTGCACAACTGCAACACAAAATAAGAAAATCGAGTTTTTATACAATTTTGCCTAGATAAGGTGTACTATAAGTAACAGTTTCATAATCTTCAGTAAATGTTGAATATTTTTTGTTACAGCCACTTTCCCCTATCTACCAAGATAAAGTGGTGGGGGAAGGTTAGATCTATTTTTATTTGAATATTAACAACTCTGGACTGGATGATCGGAATCCAACAAGAGCGTTTCTTACTCTATATTGTACCATATAAACAATAATAATAAGCTTTTGAACGTAGATGCTAGGGAGCGTTGTCTTACAATTTAACAAACATTGCGCGTTTTTTCAAAAAAAAATTAAATGCAATAGTATATGTAATTTTAGCTGATAATAAAGAGTAGTAAAAGCTTATGCCGCTACCGGAAAAGTTGTCCGCCAATTATCGTGTCGTTGGATCTAATAACAATCGCTTCTTATACACGTCTGAAAACAACCTTCAAAAGCCTACCGTATGATCCCACCAATTGAATCATCGTTTCTTGTTCACTGTTATTACTATCTTAATTATTAGATACAATACATCTGGTAATATGGTATTCTGGTATTTCGTCGATTTTAAAATAAATCCAACTGTTTCTATCTTATTTTTGTTAGAATGGGCCAGCATCTAACCTGCCTGCCTAAT
>NW_022147210.1:123733-133682 GCF_002938485.1 Sitophilus oryzae
TTGATAATATTGGATTATTAATGATCTATATTTATTTTATTATGTATTTTATATTTTTTTTTTTTTTTTTTTTTTTTTAAAAATCAAAAGTTTGATAATTTTTTACTAATTGAAAATGTCTACCACTAATTTTGACCTTTCTAGATGCTTACATTGAAATTAAAGGAACCACCAACTTCTTCACTAATTGAAAACCACTAATTTATGTCCACTAATTGCGGAGGTTCTGAATGAAGCTAAGTAATATATATCGAAAACTATGGTTACGCTCGTTGAATTTGACACTTCATGTCAGTTTAACTAATACATTTTCGTACTTTTGCGCTTAGGCTGTAAAAGTGCTTCAGTTTTATGCCTAGGCGTTAAATGGACGTATTTAATATCGTCAATCAAGTTTTTGAAAAAAAATCAATTTTTTTTTTGAATATTTTAAGATTTTCAAATATTTTATTCTTCTTTTTAATAAAATTTCTGAACAAAAGAACTTTTACTGTAAATTTAATTTTGTTAAATTATCGATATATTATTTATGTTAAAATTTTAATACGTTTTATGGGAGAATTAATATCTGTACTTCATCCTTGAGAATGCACGAATAAGTACTCGATTAACAAGAATTCGAATGCAAATTACTCGATTCTGAAACATATTAAATTGTTCCTTCGTTAGTCCAAAATATTTAACACTCATGTCGCTTTAGTCCACTGATCTGTTCCAAGATAACGCTTCCATACTTGCTGAAGTAGGGAGGTTCATAGTGAAAAAATATATCGGATATTTTAATTCATTATTACATAAAATTGAAGGAAAAAAAAACAAAAAAAAAAAAAAAAAATCTCTTTTTTTAAATTTCATGCATATAAAAGACAAAATAGACATCTTTGTAGAAGCCATTTTTTGACGTCTTACTTGCCACATCTTGATTATTTTAGTTTTTGCCAATTTGTAATAAGTAAAAAATATTTTTTTTGTATTTCTTGTTTATTTTATTATTGGTTTTATGTGTCTAAGATTGGAAAGGAATTGTGCCAGGATTGAAATCGTGGAGGGAAGAATATTCGTGAATTTTTGAAAGATAATTTAAAAAAATAGTCGATACGCAGCATGTTATGGTACCATTTCTTGACGTGATGCCATTTTTGGCGTCGTTTCACATTTGAATATTTTAGTTTTTGGCCAATTTGTAGATTTTTGACTATATTTTATGTTATTTCTTGTTTATTTATTATTTTGTTTTAGTAAGGTAGAAGAAACTTCTAAAAATAGTTACCTATGCAGCGTGTGATCGTTCCCAGACAAAAAAACATTGAAGACTAAAAGAATTTCGGACTTCCATTGTCTTATATTTATTTTTGCTTACACACGTTTCGGTCAGTATCAAAGTATCACTGGCCGATATCAAGTGTGAACTAAAACTACTGAGCTTATATACTAAAGCAGAGCATACGCCCGTGAAAAAGTTAGGTGCATATTCTGGAAATGTCTATACTTGGATGGCTTAATCGATTTATTCCTAGATATGAATGCAGCTTCTTTAAATTTACGCTTTTTTCATTGAGGCTCTTGTATGGAGCCAGGCTTTCGACTATTTTATGTTGTGATGCTTAGGCCACACATGGTCTACCTGACTTCACTGTTTCACCATTTTGAGGTAGGTTAGGGCTCTCCTACGAGTTCTCTATGGGTATCTCGGGAAAACCTACTGGAGATAGAGCGTCGGTTAAAAATAGGGGATAGAGAGTCGGTTAAATTGGAATGGGGAATTTTGGCTATTTTTAAAAATCTGTCCCTAATTTCATTATAATCTAATTTTAGAACAAAAAAAAAATTCAGATAAAGTTGTAGATAATCACATCCTTAATGAGACTATGCTTCTCCGATTTTTTCTAAAGCCTGTCACTTTTTAACATATGACACAAACTTATTTTTTTTTTAATCGAAACCATAGTATTGGCCATGACTTCATAAAAAAGCGCCATTTTTAAGTTTTTAGCGATATAAGCTATATATTTTTTTTCAAAATAATTAACTGAGTTATAGCCAATTCTATCTTACCAATTTCACTTAGGTTGGTTTTTATTTTTCTTATGATTTATAACTATATAAAAAGACAATTTATATTATTAACGCTCTCTTTACAATTTTACAATACACAAACTAAACTTAAAAAAAATAATATCACTACATACACTTTGAGTGATTTTAGGAAATGTTTCAAAAACTCCGCCATTGTTTGAGTACATAAATCAATTTTTTTAAAAACTGAATTTCTAGCTATTTCACAGAACGACCGGTCGACTTAATTAAACTTCTCCTGTACCACCTCTTCGAGTGCCTCTCTAAGTTCTTTTCTAACCCTTGTTGTTAACCATAACGCCATAAAAAAATATAAAATGGATATGTCAGTTGATCGAGGAGGCCATGCAATTTGGTCCACCTCTTTCTATCCCTGAGTCTACATAATTATGATATTAAATAATTGTTTAACTTTTCTTTCATTGTGGGGGGAGGTGCTGTGTCATAAGTCATATTGGAACCACTCTATTTAATGCCGCGCAGTATCTTAAATTTAACTTTCTTACCATGTATTGAAAACCGTTCTCTAAAAACCTAAGTAACGTTCACCGGTCAACGTATCTTGTATTGTCAAGAAAAGTTGAATCAATAATTCTACACGCTTTCTTCATTTGAAAATTCATATTTTACAATCTGTGTTTATTTAATTTACAAAGTTTGGATGTTGCAGCTTCACAACTTTCTGAGACACTTGACGAAATTTGAACTTGTTCCCTTAAACTAAGGCTACTAAGTGAAATTAGTCAAGAAGATAAGAATTAGCTATAACTTCAGTAATTTTTTTGAAAAAAAAAAACATATAGCTTATATCGTTGAAAGCCTTAAAAAATAGCGCTTTTTATGAAGTCGTGGCCGCACTCTGGTTTCCATTTAAAAAAAAACATAAGTTTGTGTCATAATATATTCAAATATAACTAATACATGGCTTTAGGAGAAAACGAGATAAATGTCAGTGTCATTATAGACGTATGTGAATTATCTTACAACTCTTTATCTGGAAAACTTATTGTCTCAATAGGCATGTTATAATGGAGAGTTAGGGACCATTTTTAAAAAATTAATAAAAAAAAAAATTGTTTCTTTTTTTTTTTAATTTTTTTTTTATGAAGTCATGGCCAATTCTTTTCCCATTTAACCTCTCTAACTCCAGTAGTTCCGAGATACCCTTAGAGGACATCGTAGAAAATTCACCCTTGTACGAAAACTGGAAGGCCGGTTAGAATGCTATAAAACGGGATATATAAAGAAGAATCGATATTTTCGCTGCATCGATTTACATCGAACATCCCTACAATGCATTAAATAAAACATATTCATACGGGTCGTCCCAGCAGCCGCCGAGAACCGACTAATTGCACTTAATCAGGTTTAATTCGAATTTTTTCGAAGCGTTCGGCTAATTAACGCGAGATAAAATATGGAAACGAGCCGTTTTCGTATTGTAAACAAAGAGGTTAAGGCTTTATTGAAATTCTACCGGTCAATTTGAATTGATAAATAAATCGACAAAGGTTAGAACTTGTTGCGGGGAAATCGTTTACGTGCCTGGAGTGTTTTTCGATCGGCTGCAGCCGTTTATTTTGTCAAACGACGCTGAGAAATAAGTTTACATTCTGTTACCAACTTGTTCGGATATTTGTATTGTTGATTTGATGGAATATCTAACGCTACAGCTTAAAATGTTGTATATTTGTTTTTACAAACGTTACGTTTGGAACAAATTGAAAAATATTTTGTTGCTGAAAAAAGTGACCCCACAGTAAAAGTAGAACTCAGTACCGAGAAAAACTAAAAGAAATAAACAAAAGAGTGAAAGCAATGTAAGCTTTTGTAAGCTGACATTGGTTTACCGACCGCCAATGGTCCCCACCAAACTTATTGGTCACCGACCGCTAAATCATTGCTGTTTTGAGTCTCTCCATTGCATTGGGAAGTTGATACAAAAAAAATCATGAGGACGATATGAAAAATTTTATGCAGTAGTCGGGAAAACCAGTATTTGTGATAAACTAAAACAGTATTTTTGTATAATATATAAACGGTAAAAAATGTGCAAGACCCCCAGAGTGTTGTATAATAAAATTGGTCTTGGTCTTGATCTTGCTTTTTGTACAAGACCAAAAAACCGCAATTAGTAAATTAAAAAGTAATTTTTCTAGTTTATCTTTTCTTCACAACAACATAATTTTTTTATACAATGTGTTTTTTACTTAATATACATCTCAATAAGTTCAATACCGGGTGCGTCTCAAAAGTGGCTCACCGCTATAACTGTTTTATTTTTTCTCAATTTGTATTTTAAAATTTCAAGGGGAGAGTGCGATGGCTATGTTAAAAACAATAATTCTTAATCAAGGAGGCTTGGAAATATAGATTGGATCGTCTAATGTTTTTAGTGCCTTGTCCTGGCCAGTTAGAAAATGATCAAATCGTATTTTTAATCATATCTGAATTTTTTCAAATCAGGAACGAGGGTGGTTCATTAGCATATTTGGAAAAAGAATTTTTTTACGAATAATTTGATGCCACACATTTGGTATTTCGGGTCAAATTTTAACCTAACGTACCGCAAGTTATAACTTCAAATAAACCAAATGAAAAAGTTGACAAAAGGTCAAAAATTGACATATGATATTCTATTCAGAGTGTTATTTTCTATCGAATAAAGTAAAAAAATACCGAAGGTGGCATTTAAAAATCAAAAGTTGTAGTCATTTCCGGTAAAACAGGAAGTGACCGAAAACAATAATTGTTTTCGGTCACTTCCTGTTTCAGTTATTGAATACGTCAATCAATCCTAATTTATGTCATATACTAACATACCAAATCTCGTTTTTTTAACTGAAAAAATAAAAAAGTGAGGGGTGAGCCACTTTTGAGACGCACCCTATATCTCAGTTTGCCCCATAAACATGTTTACCAGGCAGTACCGTAAAATGGGGTGAATAGAAACATAGGGGTGAATAGAAACAAAATTTCTGAAAAAAATCAAATCACGATTAAAAATATTCAAAGTAAAAAGAGTCGACATATCTAATTTTTCTATCATTGGTAATACACAATAAAATGTAAAAACTATATTTTTATCAGATAAAAAACGAGGTTTGATATGTCAGTACGTTACAGAAATTAGGATTGATTAGATTATTCAATTGCCTTTTTGGTCACTTCCTGTTTCACCGGAAATGACTACAACTTTTTGATTTCTAAATGACACCCTCGGTATATTTCTACTTTTATTCGATAGATAATAACACTCTGAATAGAATGACATGTCATATGTCAACTTTTGACATATTGTTAAAAGAAAATAATCTAGAGTGCCATGACTGTGTTAAAACACTACCTCTTTTTAATCAAGGGCTTTGGAAAATAGATTTGATGGTCTAATGTTTTTCGTGTTCCGTCCTGGTCGGTTAAAAGATGTCCAAATCGTATTTTTAATCGTATCTCTATTTTATCAAATGGAACGAGGGTTGCTTATTAGCATATTTGGAAAAAGCATTTTTTACGAATTTTTGGTACCACACACTTATTTCGAGTCAAATTGTCGTTATGAATCGCATGTTACAATCTCAAATAAACCATATGCGAATATGTCAAAAGTTGACATATGATATGTCATTCTATTCTAATAAAGTAAAAAAATACCGAGGGTGACATATAAAAATCAAAAGTTGTAGTTTAAGAAGTGACCGAAAACAATTGAATACATCAGTCAATCCTAATTTATGTCATATATCAACATATCAAATCTCCTTTTTTATCTGAAAAAGTAAAAAAGTTAAAGGGGTGAGCCACTTTTGAGACCACACCCGGTATATTTGTATATAGTTTGTTCAATATTAGATATATTGTAATAACCTCAAAGTTAAACATTCAACTATATTTAACATCGATTAAAAATCAGGATATCTAGGTATAATATAAGGGAGGACCTAAATAAGCACAAACCTACTCCCACAGAGTTTCCATTATTTTAATGTACGATCGTGGAGATATATGAAAATTACTTTTGTAATAATAATAATCAGTCGGCCACAAAACGGTCGAGCAATATAAATCGGTTTCGCTAGGTAACCCATATCCTCCTTTTACCTCCCCAAACCCTGTTCCCCTGTATTGTCCGATTTAATGCCCATTGTTTAATATTCAAAGAGAAATTTCACAATAAACTTCTCTCTAAACTTTATAGAATACACTGAGAAACTATCTCGTTCTACTATAATAATGTTATCTATGGGTTTGAAATCGTAATTAGTAATTCTTAATTTAGTCTTTGTTTCCAAGAGTTAGGAAATTAATTTTCAAAAACCGTACTTTAGTGCTTTTTTAAATCATGTAAGGAACCTCTGTACATAATTTCTAGAACAAATTTATAAAAATATATAGAAAATTACATCCATTATTCTTACAGCGTTTTCACGCTGGATGTAAGCTTTTGTTTGTCCGCGCGGATGTTTTTTCAATATAGCTCATCTAGTGTTGGGAAAATTCGAATTAAATAATACGACTAATTCGATAGTTAATTAAAACTAACTAATTCGAATTATCTTTTTCGACATAATCGAGATAAAAATTAGTATATTCTATAATCTATATCTGTGGGTAACCGACTTACAAATAGAGGACATGAAAAACATAACCTCATTATGGGACAAACCTGGAACGGTGCCCGAGGTGTCATGGTATCGTCCGGTCATATCAGCAGTAATATGACAATTTTTTGAGGAGTGCGGCAGGCATAGAAAGGTTATAAACACAGCTAAATGAAGCCCCGGTTATTGCTGGCTGTATGCCTAATAAAGAATGTCTGGAAATGTATTCTTGCCTACATCACTGTGGACAAAAATATCCATGCTGAAGCTTGCGTTGAGAGCATATGAAAAACTTCGATCATAATAAGTAAAAAACCATTAATTCTTCGATATTATCATCACTTCTATATTATATTTGTTCATAGATTAGGTAAACTGTTCATGTTTCTGAGGCGCAAGAACGAAGGTTATTCACCCAAAAAAAAAAGCCAAAGTTTCTGTCCGGAGACTACATAAATATTTCTACTTGAAGCCGATAAAATCGATTACACACTGGTTACCTGAAAACATTGGCGGTATTGCCTATAGGTATTCTTGGAGCTTGTAGGCGCATCGAGCTTTGGTCACTCACAGTTTGATGAATTTCCGAAAGATTCGGAAGAGAAAATATTCTGTCCAGGTTAAGAAATACTAAACAAATAAGAGAAGTAGGAATACTTCTTTTCCTAAACAAACGGGCCTCCGTTTTGATGCCTATAGTTTATACAAAATACATCACCTGCGCCCTCGTAACTTTGACAATCCAAAATTTTACATTGGTTACAAGAAAGGCAAGTGTATTAAGCAAATCGTCGGTATACATACCATCGGGATCGTACCGCAGAAAATTGCAAATTTTTGAACTTGGAGAATCCAGAACGTTAACAGCCCCCCCCCCCCCCCCCCCCCCCCCCCCCGTATTCCCCCCCCCCCCCACCCCCCCCCCCCCCCCCCCCGCCCCCCCCTCCCCCCCCCCCCCCCCCCCCCCCCCCCCCCCCCCCCCTCCCCCCCCTCCCCCATCCCGTCCTCCCCCCCCCCCTCCATCGCCCCCCCCCCCCCCCCCCCCACCCCACCTCCCCCCCCCCCTCCCCCCCCCCCACGCGCCACCCACCGCCCCTCCCCCACCCCCCCTTCCCCGCCCCCCCCCCCCCCCCCCCACCGCATTGTCCCCCCCCCCCCCCCCGCCCCCCCTCCCCCCCCCCCTCCCGGGCATTCATTTCGTAGATCATTAGCAACCATGCTCGCCGAAAATGGTGGTGATTTACTATCGCTAAGGGAGAGCTAGAGAGGATAGTCTTCAACCAGTGCCCAGAAAAACCCACCTTACATAAGAAAATCAGTTTCCAAAAGAAATGAAAATAACAAAAATCCACTTTTCGATGAAGCCCCCAAATAATGTGTCTTTTACGTGGAAAATACATAATTATTTTGCCATTTTCAGTAGCAATTATCTTCTTCTATAAGATCTCGTGGTTCTCCCTGTGTGACACAGCAAGCGATTGATTAAAGCATAGGAAGCTTTCTTAATGAACAACTAGTGTACTTTTATAATATTTACCAAGTTGATATTCTTTTAATCGATTGAGAATAAGTAATTCTTTTAAGTTAAAGTAAGACTGTGTCTATAGTGCTGTTTATTATTTTTGTAGTCATTCATTACCTGTGGTGTGTTATTGTTCCAATAAGGTCCAAAGTTGTTATATCTAATAGCTGTGGTACTAATTTAATCCTCGCTCACCCTCCAAAAACAAAATCTGCCGAGGTGTCTCGAAAAATCTAGAACGGCAACACGGCCGATAACGAATAACGCCTTGTCTGTTTATTGATCCTCCGGCTATCGCCTCGGAATAATCACAAATCTTCAGCCCGGCCGTATTTGTTGTTATCGGTCTTATTACGGTTAATAACTATTAAGAACAAAAATTAAATAAAAATTAAAGAAAAAAAATTTGACTATTATTAAAGAATAAAACGCAAGCCACAGAGCAATATAACAAATTAAAATAAACACTACAAGTAGAAATTCAAAAATGAACTAATTTAAAAAATTATTAAATTAATAACCATTTCGATAATTTTTTTTTTAATAAGAAAAGCCAATAAAATTGAATTAATGTGAAAAAAAATAAAAAAAAAAAAAAAAAAATTAAAGAAAAATTGTCTTCGACAATAAGTGTAATCTACAAATTATAATTATGTCAATCACAGGGTCAAAACATTGTCAAGTTTATTGGTTATGCAATGATTATTACATGAATTTATTCTTATCATAAATCGACCTTCGTTCATGTAGATAGCAGCAACTCTACTTTGAGATTGGAGTTGTTTGTTCGCAAAAAAGAAGCCAAACAATGGATCATGTTCTAAATTGGAACCGGTGATCTCAAAACGGGTTCAATTATTTTATCGTATTTAACAACTTTTCTAATATGTTATCACTAAAACAGTAAAGCTGAGACCACGCTACATTAATCACGTCATTGCACAATTAAAGATAACATATTTCATTTTTCGGTGTTGGGTGGTGTCTTGCTGGTGATACGTTACGGACATTAAGTAGTGGTTAGTGGTGTATTCATATGTAATCGAGGCCTTTTTGACTTTTCCGTGCAGACTACTCTACAGCCTTAATTTTGTTCTTCTGTCTTCAATGCAGAAGGGGCCGGTCCCCCAACATCTCAAGTCTTAATCGCCGTTAGATGCCATCCCCAGAGGTCACTAAATTGCCGTTCTTGTGTCTAAATGCGGACCGATCTCTCCCCCAGCACAGGGAATACTTAAGGTATACACCTCACTCGTGGATCGCAATATCACATCCACAAATCACATCTGCAACACTTGATGAAAGGACTTATACAACACATCGACTGTTATAATGCCTAGACTTATCCTTTCTTGCTATTCGTGCGAGCCAAATTCAATCCCAAATTTAGTCACTTCAGGGCACTGTTTTTTAATATGACTTTTTGACAAATAATATTTATCATTTAACATTAATAAACTCGAAAGTGGCGAGGAATGACCGATAGCAAACCACCGAAACGGAGATTGCCCAAAGAAAAGATAATTCCTCGAAGAACATTTTACCGAATCTCTTTCTATTATACATCTTTCTCTCGTATATTAACTAAATTATAATACTGGTATAAATATATTTAATAATTTAGTTTTTAAAAGCTTTCTTTTCGTGGCACAGTTTGAAGACTTTAAGACTCTACCTGGGTAAGAAGGTATCGAAGCATTGTTTCCTTTTTATAAATGGCTCTTATGTCGTCTACGTATTACCTCCTACATAC